>NC_051420.1:33096146-33101291 GCF_015228065.2 Penaeus monodon | reverse complement strand
AAAAAATATATAATATATAATATAAAATATTAATAATAATTATAATATATATATATATATAATAATTTTAATTAGGGGGGGGGGGGGGGGGGGGGGGAAAAAAAAACTATTTTATATATATATTAAAATATATTTTTTATATAATTTTAATATATAATAATATAATAATATCATATTATATATATATATATTTATAATCATATATAAATATATTTTTTTAAAATGGGGGGTGTTTTGTGTGGGGGAGTGTGTGTGTGTGTGTTGTGTTTGTGGTTTTTGGTGTTTTGTGTTGTGTTTTTGGTGTGTGGGTATGTGTTGTGTGTCTGTATGTGTCTTGTGAGTGCGTGCGGTATGTGTTGTTGTTGTGTGTGTTTTGTGTTTAAATAATATGTAGTATTTATTATGTATAAATTGTTTATACTCTAATACATACACCACACACACCACAAAAAACACCAACACACACACCCCAAAATAAAATATAATATATATATATATATATATATATATAATATAAATAATATATATATATATATAAAAATAAAATATATGCATATTATAATGAAAAAACACATGTGTGTATACTTTAAAGTAAACAATAGTGATTTCCTTAAATCCACCCCTTTGGTCGTCTTTGGCCATAGTAATTCTCGTATAAAAAGGTATGTTTTTCCCACCAAAATAATGCTTAATTTTTTTTGTTTCTTCAGTAGAAAGGACTTTTTTAACTTTATCTTTATTTGAAAAGGGAAAAATGACTCATAAAAGTTCCATGCTGATCTTTCATTTTTATTTTGTTATATCGATTTTTCAGCCCGAATCACTCCCGACCTTTATCAGCCACATTTTCGTTTTATTTTTTCTTTTAAAAAAAATGAAGTAAAAGCACGTCCCCAAAGCAGCAACCAATTAAAAACAAAAATGTAGAAAGAAAAAAGAATTCAAAACTAACACTTTTCTTATAAATGCAAAAATTTGTTTGGTGGAGAAAAAAAAAACTACTTATTAAAAAAAAAAGGAATAAAAAGGTCGCATGAAAGAGACAGGGAAATTTTATATGGGAGCATCATATGATTGTAAAGAAGTAAAGTGCAGGCAAAAATGATATTGAAATTGGGAAAAACAAAATTAAATGTTTACGTAAACGTTTTTTTTTGACAAAAAGGGGCATCCTGAAGTTTTCCAAAGCATTTACCCATACAAAAAATAAACCACACTTTCTCTTACTTTAAACATACACTGTTATTTTATTTCCGCACCAGACATTTTGTGCCCCCACACACACAAAAAACCCCCACCCCCCAAACCCCCACAAAACACACACCACCACCCCAAAAAACGCACACACCACCCCACCACACACACAACAAAACAAAAACAATATATATAAAAATATTATATAATAATAATATAATATATAATATATATATAAAATATATATATATATATATATATGTGTGTGTGTGTGTGTGTGTGTGTTGTGTGTTGGTGTGTGTGTGGGTGTGGTGTTTTGTGTTTGTTTTGTGTGTGTGTGTACATACATATTCACGTATGCCGTGTCAAAATAGTGCCTTTTTTTAAAAGGGAACATGTGCTTTTGTTTAGTCCTTATTTTCCACCCGGCTTACTGCACAGGCTTTTGGCAACTATGGGTACATTTGATGCTGGTCCATATTTATATAATATATTTAAAATATCAGTAAAGGAAAAGAACAATTAAACAGTCCTTCATCTACTCATCTACCACGCCAACTTGGGGTGGAAATGCTTTTTTTGCATTTAAGCGGTCATGTGAAAACTAAAATTTCCCAAATTTAGGGTACGACCCTAATTACCTTCTAAAATGCATGAATTTTTAAAAGTTACATAGTTCTCCGTACCTCTGCTAGGTGTCTGAAAGGGTTTTTCACATGGCAGTTTAAACTGTACTGCTGCCAATACAATCTATTCCAAATCTGACTCTCGTGGTCACAATATCACAAACTGTTTTTAATAAACCTGATGAATGAATTTTGCTAAAAAAAACCCAACACAAAGCTTTAAACGGAAAAAAAAAATAACAACAAGGGGCCTCGAAGGGCTTTAAAAAAGAAAAAGTTAGAAATAGTAAAGTCTAATCCCCAAATTTTTTTTGTCACACTACGCTTTAAACAGTTCTACCAGGGTTCCAAAGGTGGAAAAAAACAAAAAACAAACAGCCCTTTTTGAAGAAACCTTTATATTGATGCCATTTGCAATATTTCATGCACCTTTGTCTAGAGTGTTCAGAGCCTGTAGCGCACTGTGAATCGCAGATTCAATAGAAATTCGGTGGTCATGAATTTTCCTGCCAACCCAGTTTGCGTAGTGCTAGCCCAGTCCTACAATCCTGGTGGTGCAAAATATTATTTTATATACAACAAAAGCGCATCCTGCTCTGCTCCCAGACTGCAAAGATCCGTCAGTATAGCATTCATATGCATTGGACAAAGTTTCAAGATGCTCAATTATAAGTGAATAGTACTTAAGCATGGCAGGAAGGGACACTGTCTTCTTTGGGGCAGTCGTATAATGTACATTTAGGTCCGACATTTCCCCAGTTAGATCAGAAAGTCCATGTATGGTCTTAGTTATGAGTATGTTCAGTGTTTACATGTTGCCTGTACCATGGATTTGAGTGTTGTCATTCAAAGTTAGCTCCTCTATTCTGTGTTTTAGTTGTCTTTGGAACTCTTTACAATGGAGGGGTTCTCTAAGTGATTTGACACCAAATGCAGTATATATGTATAATATTCTTTCGTAAACAGAAGGTAAATTAAGTTCTGTTCTCATATTCACAATCCTTGTTTTTATAGGGGCACCAAGAATGATCCTCATGATCTCATTTTGTACAATTTCAAAACTAGTCAACTCTGATCCCTTGAACAATACTAGGTGCAATGCATGATAATCTATGACTGACCGTATGTATGACTAGTAAAAAACTCTCGCAATATTGACATTGATACCATGGTATTTGCCAACAAGTGTCCTAAGTGGCTTCAGTCGCTCCCACAACATTTTCTTCAGGTCTGATCAACTCTGCATCATTAACAGTCACCCCGAGGTATTTGAACAGCTGGCAAAGATCTAGCTCAATGTCAGGAACTTATGTTTAGTTAGTTTAGTCCTTTATTTACCACCCTGGCTAACTGAACTGGCGTGGCAATGGTTATAACATATAGTGGTATTACATTTCAATTTTAGGCTATAACATTATTATGATAAGTATTTATATCAATTAAAGAAAGGAACAATTACACAGTCGTTTATCTACTCATCTGCCACGCCGGCGTACAGCTTGGGCGTGGAAAAGGCATTGCTACATTTGATATGCAGTTATGTGATGCTACATTCCAAATTTAGGATATAATATAAGTATATCTTCTAAGACATCAGAGGATATCAAATAGTTACATAGTTCTCCATACCTCATGCTAGTTGGTCTGAAAGGCTGTAACACATGGCACTCTGAGATATAATGTACAAGTGTTCGCTTATATTCTTCATTAAACAGTTTACACTTAGTTTCTTCGACATTACAAACTGCACTGAGCTGCAATACAATCTATATCCAAGCCTGATTCTTGCGGCCACAATATCACACTGTCTTGTTCTTGTTTTATATAAACCATAGGTGAATGAATCTTGCCTAAACCGGTCATAGTGCTTTATGCTACAGCTTTCAGGGCGTTGAGAATTAATCAACTCAGTCAAGCCCTCTTTAAAGGAAGCTTTAATACTGTATAAAATCCTGGAAATAGGTACCCCAAGATCTATATTCACACTTTGCTTGTCACATGCTGACTTTGCCAGGCGATCAGCATGATCATGCCTGGGGATTCCAACATGCGATGGAATCCTCACAAAACGTATATCATGGCCTCGTTCTTTTGCACGATACACGTTTATCCTGATGTCATTTGCGATATTAACTGCACCTTTGTCTAGAGAATTCAGAGCCTGGAGAGCACTCTGTGAATCACAGAATATTACCCCCGACCCTTGATTCATGAGTATTCCTGCCAACTCAGTTTGCGCAGTGCTAGCCCAGTCATGAACCCTCCTACAATCCTGGTGCTTCAAGATATTGTTTTTATATACAACAAAAGCACATCCTGCTCTACTCCCAGACTGCAAGGACCCTTCAGTGTAGCATTCATATGCATTGGATAGAGTTTCAAGATGCTCATTTATAATTGCAAGTGCATACTGCTTAAGTATAGCAGGGGGGACACTGTCTTTTTTGGGGGCAGTCGTAAAATATACACGTAGGTCCGACATTTTCCACGGTGGTACAGAACGTCTATGTAGGGTCTTAGTTATGGGTATGTTCAGCTGAGATAAGTGTTTTCATGCTACTTGTATCCATGGATTTGAGTAAGAATCGGTGTTGTCATGCAAAGGTAGCTCCTTTGTTCTGTGTTTTAGTTGTCTTTGGAACTCTGTACAATGAAGGGGTTCTCTAATTGATTTGACACCAAATGTGGTATTTATATATAATATTCTTTCGTAAACAGAGGGTAAGTTTAGTTCGGTTTTCATATTCACAATTCTTGTTGTTCTAGGGGCACCAAGAATGATCCTCATGGCTTCATTTTGTATATGTTCTAAACTAGTCAACTCTGATTCCTTGTACAACACTAGGTGCAATGCATGATAATCTGTGCCTGACCGTATGTATGACAAGTAAAAGAGTCTTGCAATATTCACATTGATACCATGGTCTTTGCCAACAAGTGTCCTAAGTGGCTTCAGCCGCTCCCACAGCCTTTTCTTCAGGTTTCTGATGAACTCTGCATCATTGACAATCACCCCAAGATATTTGTATGATGGCAGAGATCTAGCTCAGTGTCATTTATATGAAACCTTGGCAGAGGGATTGTCTTTGGGTTAAGAGACTTGTTTTTTTCAGTCGAGATTATCAATCCACACTCAATAGCCCTTGCTGAGAGTATATCTAGAATCTCTTACATTCCTTCCTCTGATGAGGATTTAATGCAAATATCATCGGCATAGCAAATAATGGAGTCATTGCCCTCAAGTGGTACATCGCCTAGTAATCTATGCATTAAGATGTTAAATAGAATGGGGCTAAGTACACCTCCCTGAGTGTGCCGAGTTCAA
>NC_051420.1:33083728-33091046 GCF_015228065.2 Penaeus monodon | reverse complement strand
CCCAAACTGATGCATTATATGATGGAGAACTTAAACTAGAGACTATGAAATTAATATGCAGACAGCGTGTAATTGAAATCAATGAAGATCTATAAGAACAATAATTATCATATTACCTAGTATACAGGTAATAGGTAATTCAGTTTGATTGTCAAATGAACAATGGCAGTAATAAAGACAATGGTAATTAGAGCAATATAAACATCATCAAAACAATAATGAAAAAAACACCAAAATTATGGAAACATAAAATGCACTAAAAAGCCTAATGGTAATAATAAAAAAGATAATAATGATGATGATGATGATGATGATAATGATGAATGATTATAGATGATAATGATAATAATAATAACAATAATGATAATAATAATGAATAATAATAATAATAATAATAATAATAATAATAATAATTAATGAATGATAATAGATAATAATAATAAATAAAATAATAAAAAATTAATAATAATAATAATATATTAGAATATATGATAATAGCACTGATAATGATAATAATGATATAATAATAATATAAAATAGTGATGATGATGATAGATAACAAACATGTGATGATAATGATTATTATCATTATGCATAAAAAATAATAATAATAATAATAATAATAATAATAAATATAATAATAATGTTTGATAATAATAATATATAACAACAATAATATGATGATATGATGATGATGATGATGATAAGGGACGAGCACAGGGAGAGAAAGCAGCTGCATCTAACTTTGAAATTTGCGAAGGAAAAGACAAAAGGGAAACTTTTGATCATTTTGCGAAGAGGGAATAGCTATAAAGTTATGGCTCCATTTATTAAGAAGAGAAATAGCATGGGATGGAAATGAAGAAACCAGAAGAAGGAAACTGTAAGAGAATGGGATTTTTATGGCCAGGAGAATCTGGTGCGGTTGAGAAATGCGTCTGTGATTAATTGTAGTTAGGATGTGGGTATAGATGATTAATAATATATATATATATTTTATTTTTCTTTGGATGTGAAAGAATTACATTAAATGATTATTATTATGACGATGGTAATGGGATGGGGATGGGCGATGAAACTGATGGTAATGATGATGTATGTAATAATAATAAAAATAATAAAGTGATAATGATTATGATAATGACGAAAGATGATAATAACAGTTATGGCTCTAAATAACTACAGTAATAATGATGATACTGATAATATTGGTAATGTTAGTAATAATTATAGTTATTGGGTAATGATAATAATGATTTAATAACAATATTAATAATAATGATAATTTAAAATAATGAGAAAAATCATAATGATAATGATAAGGTAATAATAAAAAAAAAATAATAATTATAAAAATATGATAATAATAATAATAAATAAAATAATAATAATAATAATAATAAAAAAAAAGAATAATAATGACAATAATAATAATAATAGTAATAATAATAATGATATTTTAGCAATAATGATAATAACAGTCATAATTATAATATAATCATATTAAAACAAAACAACAACAACAACAAAAAACAATGATAATGATAATAAGAAAATAATAATAATAAGAAAATAGTAAGAAAATAATAATAATAATAATAATAATAATAATAATAATAAGAATAATAAAAAAAGAAGAAGGAAGAATTAATAATAAGAACAGTAATAACAATAGCAATGATGGTGATGATGATGATTATCAAAAACAGCAGCAATAAACAACAAAAAAAAACAACAAAAAAACTTTGATAACAACGACCCTGATAACTATCATAAATGAAGAGAGGAAATTGCTAATAAAAAGAAAGAAAACAAAAAACAAAAAGGGAAATGGTAAACCTCTCTTGAAATTACGGTGAAATTATTGAAAAAGTTTTGGCAGGAATGGAGCGAGGGAAGGAGAAGACACTTCGTGTATGAAATGAAGAAAGAAAGAAAGAAAATACAATACCTTTTTGAAAAACGTCACCATGGTAAGAGCTGTTTTTAAAGATTTAACTGAAAAAAAGAAAAAAAAAATTACATTGAAAACCCGGTCTTGCAAAATTACCACAAATCGTATTGTGGCATTTATATTGAAATTCTCCCAGGGGGGAAATACATGTGTTTTAGAATGTTAGTAGAAAATATTTACATTGTGAATTAGCTCATCGTTTTTTACATAATATTTCATGAACAGGAACAGAACCAATAAATCAGAGAAAGAAAAATATCCGAATGTGCGTGAAGGGAGATGGCTATGTGGGTGTAAACGCATAAACACATGTAGTGTATGTGTATGTGTCTATATCTATCTATCTATATATATGTGTGTGTGTGTGACTGTATCTCTCTCTCTCTTTTCCTCTTATTTATATATATATTTTAATATCTATATATATATATATATATATATATATATATATATATAATTATATATATATATATATATATATATATAAATGGGGTTATATAATAATACATATATAATATATATTATATATAATTAAAATTTATATATATATATAAAATTTAATATATATATATATATATATATATATATATATATGTATGTATGTATGTATGTATGTGTGTGTGTGTGTGTGTGTGTGTGTGACTTAATTTTTCTTGGAAGTCGTTTCAAACAAGATAAACATCCTTATGTGCAAATTACGTAAATCTAATGACGATTCCTAACCTAGAAAGTAATCTTTAGGCCACAACGGAGAATATGTCGAAAACATGTTTTAAACATTCAGCAATGAAAAATTTATTCCTAAAAGTCAACTTCCACTTTCTGCTAATTTGTAACTAGGTGTTTATACAGTAAGTTATGAGAGTATTTATAAAAGGTTAATAATTTTCTTTTGTTTTATCAAAAAAGGTAATAAAGTTTGCAAGATACACAACACAATCGAAGTCTTATGTCTGAATATAAAAGTACGTTCATATGTAAAAAAAGAAAGAAAGAAAAAAAAAAAGTTTTTTACCCCTGGACTACTTGCAAAAGTCTACGGGGCGCGACATAATGTTCCAATTACATTATATCTCAGAGTGCCATGTGTTACAACCTTTCAGGCCACCTAGCTTGAGGTATGGAGAACTATGTAACTATTTCATATCCTCTGATGTCTTAGAAGATATACTTATATTATATCCTAAATTTGGAATGTAGCATCACATGACTGCATATCAAATGTAGCAATGCCTTTCCACGCCCAAGCTGTACGCCGGCGTGGCAGATGAGTAGATAAACAACTGTAATTGTTCCTTTCTGTAATTGATATAGTACTTATCATAATAATGTTATAGCCTAAAATTGAAATGTAATACCATTATATGTTATAACCATGCATCAAATGTACCACAGCTTGCCCACGCCTGTGCAGTTAGCCAGGGTGGTAAATAAAGGACTAAACTAAACTAAAACATTCCTGCTCTTGTGGACTGTGGAACTGCGGTGTTGTGAGAGTTTTACCTGTCATCCTATTAATTTTTCTCCACATGTCAGCTACAGAGGTTTGACTATTGATACCTTGCAGAAAATGTTCCCAGTGTTTACTACGAATCTGAGTTTTTAATTCCCTGAATTCCTTGTTGGCTTTAAGAAACTGCAGAAGATTATCTGTCGTCTTACTATCTTTATAACAGTTAGCAAGCTCCTGGACCCGTTTATGTTCCTTGGCCAGAATAGGGTCATTGATCCGCCCCGGTACATGGGAGGTCTTCAATATAGCAGTAGCCTGTGCTGCTATTGACCCCTCCGACTTTGCCGAAATAACTGAGTGGGAAGTAAGTAATGCCCTTCTGAAAGGTAACGCAACCGCCCCTGGCGAAGATGGCATTACTTATAGCGTCCTTCGCCACATTGCTCAGGTACCAGGCAACCCACTTTTGCACCTGTATAGACTCAGCCTATCACAAGGAATCATCCCAAGCTCCTGGACTAAAAGCTTAATCATTCCCATACCTAAACCTAATACTGACAGGCCCATTTCCTTGACCTCCTGTCTGTGCAAAGTACTTGAGAGGATAATACTGAACAGGCTTATATATCGCATAAATGCTAAGTTATCCCCCAGACTGTATGGATTTCTCCCAGGGCGTAGCAGTCAGCACTGTTTTGCAGAATACTTAACAAACACAAACCCAGGCATGCAAACCGTATTTCTTGATCTTAACTCTGCCTTTGATATTGCAAACAGAGAAATAATTCTTGAGGAACTAGCTACTTTTGGTATTCAGGGAAAACTGTTAACATGGATTCACATGTATCTATCGAATCGGTCGGCTCAAGTTCTCTATAGGGGCATTAAGAGCACTCATACAAAAGTATTTGAACTCGGCACACTCAGGGAGGTGTACTTAGCCCCATTCTATTTAACATCTTAATGCATAGATTACTAGGCGATGTACCACTTGAGGGCAATGACTCCATTATTTGCTATGCCGATGATATTTGCATTAAATCCTCATCAGAGGAAGGAATGTAAGAGATTCTAGATATACTCTCAGCAAGGGCTATTGAGTGTGGCTTGATAATCTCGACTGAAAAAAAACAAGTCTCTTAACCCAAAGACAATCCCTCTGCCAAGGTTTCATATAAATGACACTGAGCTAGATCTCTGCCATCATACAAATATCTTGGGGTGATTGTCAATGATGCAGAGTTCATCAGAAACCTGAAGAAAAGGCTGTGGGAGCGGCTGAAGCCACTTAGGACACTTGTTGGCAAAGACCATGGTATCAATGTGAATATTGCAAGACTCTTTTACTTGTCATACATACGGTCAGGCACAGATTATCATGCATTGCACCTAGTGTTGTACAAGGAATCAGAGTTGACTAGTTTAGAACATATACAAAATGAAGCCATGAGGATCATTCTTGGTGCCCCTAGAACAACAAGAATTGTGAATATGAGAACCGAACTAAACTTACCCTCTGTTTACGAAAGAATATTATATATAAATACCACATTTGGTGTCAAATCAATTAGAGAACCCCTTCATTGTACAGAGTTCCAAAGACAACTAAAACACAGAACAAAGGAGCTACCTTTGCATGACAACACCGATTCTTACTCAAATCCATGGATACAAGTAGCATGAAAACACTTATCTCAGCTGAACATACCCATAACTAAGACCCTACATAGACGTTCTGTACCACCGTGGAAAATGTCGGACCTACGTGTATATTTTACGACTGCCCCCAAAAAAGACAGTGTCCCCCCTGCTATACTTAAGCAGTATGCACTTGCAATTATAAATGAGCATCTTGAAACTCTATCCAATGCATATGAATGCTACACTGAAGGGTCCTTGCAGTCTGGGAGTAGAGCAGGATGTGCTTTTGTTGTATATAAAAACAATATCTTGAAGCACCAGGATTGTAGGAGGGTTCATGACTGGGCTAGCACTGCGCAAACTGAGTTGGCAGGAATACTCATGAATCAAGGGTCGGGGGTAATATTCTGTGATTCACAGAGTGCTCTCCAGGCTCTGAATTCTCTAGACAAAGGTGCAGTTAATATCGCAAATGACATCAGGATAAACGTGTATCGTGCAAAAGAACGAGGCCATGATATACGTTTTGTGAGGATTCCATCGCATGTTGGAATCCCCAGGCATGATCATGCTGATCGCCTGGCAAAGTCAGCATGTGGCAAGCAAAGTGTGAATATAGATCTTGGGGTACCTATTTCCAGGATTTTATACAGTATTAAAGCTTCCTTTAAAGAGGGCTTGACTGAGTTGATTAATTCTCAACGCCCTGAAAGCTGTAGCATAAAGCACTATGACCGGTTTAGGCAAGATTCATTCACCTATGGTTTATATAAAACAAGAACAAGACAGTGTGATATTGTGGCCGCAAGAATCAGGCGTGGATATAGATTGTATTGGCAGCTCAGTGCAGTTTGTAATGTCGAAGAAACTAAGTGTAAACTGTTTAATGAAGAATATAAGCGAACACTTGTACATTATATCTCAGAGTGCCATGTGTTACAGCCTTTCAGACCAACTAGCATGAGGTATGGAGAACTATGTAACTATTTGATATCCTCTGATGTCTTAGAAGATATACTTATATTATATCCTAAATTTGGAATGTAGCATCACATGACTGCATATCAAATGTAGCAATGCCTTTCCACGCCCAAGCTGTACGCCAGCGTGGCAGATGAGTAGATAAACGACTGTGTAATTGTTCCTTTCTTTAATTGATATAGTACTTATCATAAAAATGTTATAGCCTAAAATTGAAATGTAATACCACTATATGTTATAACCATGCACGCCTGTGCAGTTAGCCAGGGTGGTAAATAAAGGACTAAACTAAACTAAACATAATTTCCTGACATTGAGCTAGATCTTTGCCAGCTGTTCAAATACCTCGGGGTGATTGTTAATGATGCAGAGTTGATCAGACCTGAAGAAAATGTTGTGGGAGCGACTGAAGCCACTTAGGACACTTGTTGGCAAATACCATGGTATCAATGTCAATATTGCGAGAGTTTTTTACTAGTCATACATACGGTCAGTCATAGATTATCATGCATTGCACCTAGTATTGTTCAAGGAATCAGAGTTGACTAGTTTAGAAATTGTACAAAATGAGATCATGAGGATCATTCTTGGTGCCCCTAGAACAACAAGGATTGTGAATATGAGAACAGAACTTAATTTACCTTCTGTTTACGAAAGAATATTATACATATATACTGCATTTGGTGTCAAATCACTTAGAGAACCCCTCCATTGTAAAGAGTTCCAAAGACAACTAAAACACAGAATAGAGGAGCTAACTTTGAATGACAACACTCAAATCCATGGTACAGGCAACATGTAAACACTGAACATACTCATAACTAAGACCATACATGGACTTTCTGATCTAACTGGGGAAAATGTCGGACCTAAATGTACATTATACGACTGCCCCCAAAGAAGACAGTCTCCTTCCTGCCATGCTTAAGTACTATTCACTTATAATTGAGCATCTTGAAACTTTGTCCAATGCATATGAATGCTATACTGACGGATCTTTGCAGTCTGGGAGCAGAGCAGGATGCGCTTTTGTTGTATATAAAATAATATTTTGCACCACCAGGATTGTAGGACTGGGCTAGCACTACGCAAACTGGGTTGGCAGGAAAATTCATGACCACCGAATTTCTATTGAATCTGCGATTCACAGTGCGCTACAGGCTCTGAACACTCTAGACAAAGGTGCATGAAATATTGCAAATGGCATCAGGATAAACGTGTCTCGTGCTAAAGAACGAGGCCATGATGTACGTTTTGTGTGGATTCCATCGCATGTTGGAATCCCTAGG
>NC_051420.1:33068966-33073622 GCF_015228065.2 Penaeus monodon | reverse complement strand
AATAATATAATAATAATAATAATAATAATAATAATAAAATAAAAATAATGAAGAATGAAGAAATTAATAAATAAGAAAACAGTAATAAAATAAAAAGAAAATAATAATAATGATGAATGATTAAAAATCATAATCAGCAAGAGAAATAGAAAAGACAAAAGAAAAAAAAAAAACTATTGATAACCAATAACACATAAATGCGAGAGGAAATTGCTAATAAAAGAAGCAAAACAAAACAAAAAAAACGGAAAAACCTTTGAAATTACGGCTGAAACTATCAAAATTTGGCGGGAGAGGAAAATTGCTATAAAGAAGAAAGAAACGAAAACAAAAAGGAAAAGGTCACCTCGTCTTTTTTAAATAGTCTGAAAATATTGAAAAAATTTTGGGAGAAGCCCCGGGCAAAATTCCCACTCGGTATTGTGGATAAGAAATTCCAGGAGGAATATAATCTTTTTAGAAAAAATTACATTGGTAATAGCTTTTTTTTAAAGATTTACTGAAAAAGAAAAAAATTCAGAGAAACATCCGTGTCTTGAGGAATCAAACAAACACAAGTGTATTGTAGATTTATATTAAATTAAAGTGTGGGGAACTACTGTGTTTTAGTGCTCTTCTTTTTAGATAAATATTTACATTGTGAATTATATTATTTTTTATATATAATATTTCATAAAGGATAGAACCATATAATAGATAATAGTAAAATATAATGTCTAGAGTAGATGCTATGTGTAGTATACCATAAATATATGTATTATATTATATTGTCTAATTATATATCTATAATATATATATATGTATTTACGTTATATTTATCTCTTCATCTATATATATATATAATATATAATATATATATATATATTAATATATATATATATATATGTATATATATATATATATATATATATAATATATTATATATATATATATATTATACTATATATATATATATTATGTATGTATGTATGTATGTGTGTGTGTGTGTGTGTGTGTGTGTGTGGAATTTAATTTTTTTTGGGAAAATGTTTAAAAAAAGATAAAACCCTTTATTTTGAAAATTACTTTAAAATCTAAGGGACGATTCCTAACCTAGAAAAAAATTTTTGGGGCCACAACGGAAAAATATGTCGAAAACATGTTTTAAACATTCAGAAATAAAAAATTTTATTCCTAAAAGTCAATTTTCCACTTTTTTGCTAATTTGAAACAGGTTTTTATACAAAAGGTTATGAGAGTATTTAAAAAAGGGTTAAAAATTTTCTTTTGTTTTATAAAAAAAGGGAAAAAAAATTTTGCAAATACACAACACAATCGAAGTTTTGTCTAAATAAAAAAGTAGGGGTCATTTTGTAAAAAAAAGAAAGAAAAAAAAAAAAAAAATTTTTTTTCCCCCGGGACAAATTGCAAAAGTCTACGGGGCGCGACATAAGGGTTCCCAAATTTACTTAAATTTTCTAAAAGAGTCCCATGTTTTAAAACCCCTTTTCAGGCCCCCTAGTTGGGGTTTAATGGAAAAACTATGTAACTATTTCATATCCTTGATGTCTTAAAAGGGTTAAAACTTATATATATCCAAAATTTGGGAAAATGTAGCATCACTTTGATTTCATATCAAATGTAGAAATTTGCCTTGCCACGCCCAAGCGGACCCCGGCGGGGGCGGGAAAAGTAGATAAAACGGTAATTTTTCCTTTCTTTTAATTGATATATACAAATCATAATAATGTAAAAGCCAAAAATTTAAAATTTAATACCTTTATATGTTAAAACCCAAATTCCCTCAAATGCCCAAAAGTTTTCCCCCACCCCTGTGAAATTTAGCCAGGGTTTGGTAAATAAAGGACTAAACTAAACAAAAAACATTCCTGCTCTTGGGGAACGTGGAACTGGGGTTGTTGTAAAGAGTTTTACCGGGGCCACCCTATTAATTTTTCCCCCAAAATTTTAGCAAAGGGGTTTTGGGACTATTAAATTACCTTGCAAAAAATTTGTTCCCCGTTTTTCCCTACGAATTTGAGTTTTTAACCCCTAAATTTCCCCTTGTTGGCTTTAAAAAACTGCAGAAAAATTACTTTTCGTTTTTACATTTTAAAACAGTTAGCAAGCTCCGGGACCCTTTTATGTTCCTTGGCCAAAAAGGGTAAATTGGGATCCGCCCCGGTCCCATGGGAGGCCCTTCAATATAGAAATTAGCCCCTGTGCTGCTATTGCCCCCTCCGATTTTCCCGAAATAACTGGGGGGAAATTAATTAATGCCCTTTGAAAGGAAACCCCCAACCCCCCCTGGCGAAGTTTGGCTTTAAATTATACGTCCTTCGCCACATTGCTCGGGTTTCCCAAGGAAACCCCAAATTTTTGCCCCTGTATAGACTCAGCCTACACAAGGAATAAACCCCAAATTCCTGGACAAAAAGTTTAAATCATTCCCATCCCTAAACCTAATACTGACGGGGCCCTTTTCCCTTTGGGACCTCCTTTTCCTGTGCAAAGTATTGGAGGATAATACTGAACAGGCTTATATAGCCATAAATGCTAATTTATCCCCCAGATTTTATGGTTTTTCCTCCCGGGGCGTAGAAAGTGGGGCCCTGTTTGCAGAAACTTAAAAAAACAAAAACCCCGGGCATGAAAAACCGTATTTCTTGATCTTAACTCGCCTTTGATATTGCAAAAAGAGAAAAAATTTTCTTGAGGAACTAGCTATTTTTGGAAAACCCGGGAAAAAATTTTAAAACTGGATTCCCATGAAATCTATCAAATCGGTGGGCTCAAGTTCTCTATGGGGCTTTAAGAGCCTCTTTACAAAAGTTTTTAAAACTCGGCACACTCAGGGAGGTGTTTTTTACCCCCCCTTCTATTTAAAAATTTTCTTAATGCTAATTACTAGGCGATTAAAACTTGAGGGCAATGACTCCATTTTTTTGCTATCCCGATGATATTTGCTTTAAAACCCTCATAGGGGAAGGAAGTAAGAGTTTCCCAGATTTTACTCTCAAAAAGGGCTTTTGGAGTTTTGGCTTAAAATCTCGACTAAAAAAAAAAAAAGTCCTTTTAAACCCCAAAGAAAAAATCCCTCTGCCAAAGGGTTTTCCATATAAATGACACGGGAGCTAGATCCTCCACCCAAAAAATATCTTGGGGTGATTGTCATGATGCAGATTTCCCTCAAAAACCGGAAAAAAAGGCGGTGGGAGCGGTTTAAAGCCACTTAGGACATTTGGGTTGGCAAAGCCCATGAAATAAATTTGGGGAAAAAATTGAAAAGACTCTTTTATTTTATACATACGGCAGGCACAGTTTTATCATGCATTGCCCCTGGGGTTTTTGTAAAGGAATCGGGGTTACTATTTGAACATTACAAAATGAAGCCATGGGGGATCATTTTTTGGTGCCCCTAGAAACAAAAAGGGAATTGTAAATTTAATAAAACCCAAACAAAATTTTACCCTCTTTTTACGAAAGAATATTAATATAAAATACCAATTTGGTGTCAAATAAATTTGGGAAAAACCCCCTTCATTTTTACAGATTTTAAAAGAAAAACTAAAAAAAAGAAAAAAAGGAGCTCCTTTGCATGACAACCCCGGGATTCTTACTAAAATCCAGGGATACAAGTAGCTGAAAAAAAACTTATCCAGCTAAACCCATCCCCATAACTAAGCCCCTTACAAAAGACTTTCTTTTACCACCGTGGAAAATGTCGGACCTACTGTATTTTTACGACGGGCCCCCCAAAAAAAAACATGCCCCCCCTGCTAATTTAAAGGGCAGTATGCCCCGCAATTAAAAATAAAGCATCTTGAAACTCTACCCCAATGCTATAAATGCTCCACTAAAGGGGCCCTTGCATTTTTGGGATAGAGCAGGAGTGCTTTTTTTTGTATATAAAAAAAATATCTTAGCACCCGGATTGTAGGAGGGTTCATGATGGGGAGCACTGCCAAATGAGTTGGCAGGAATACTCATGAATTTAAGGGTTGGGTGGTAAAATTTTTTTGTGATTTTACAGAGTGCTCTCCAGGCTCTGAATTCCCCTAGACAAAAAGGGGCAGTTAATATCGCAAAAAGGGGCATAGGATAACGTGGATCGTGCAAAAAACAGGCCATGGGTTTACGTTTTGTGAGGATTCCCCTCGCAGTTTTTAAACCCCAGGCCCTGATCAGTGATCGCCTGGCAAAGTCAAAACCTGTGGCGCCCAAAATGTGAATTAGATCTTGGGGTACCTGTTTTTCCCGGATTTTTTTAAAAGTATTAAAGGGGTTTCCCTTTTAAAAAGGGCTTGACTGAGTTTGTTTAAATTTTCAAAGCCCTGAAAGCTGTAGCCCTAAAGCACTATGACCGGTTTAGGAAAAATTTATTTACCTAAAGGTTTATATAAAACAAAAAAAGACCGTGTGATATTGTGGCCCGGGAAGAATCAGGCGGTTTTAATAGATTGTATTGGGACCAGTGGCCCTTTTTTAAAGTCGAAGAAAAAAGTGTTTAAAAAGGTTTTAAAGAAAAATATAAGCAACACTTGTACATTTTTATTCAGAGTGCATGTGTTACAGCCTTTCAGACCAAATAGCAGGGGGTATGGAGAACTATGGGAAAAATATTTGATATCCTCTGAGGGCTTAGAAAAATAACTTATATTTAATCCTAAATTTGGG
>NC_051420.1:33046466-33051466 GCF_015228065.2 Penaeus monodon | reverse complement strand
GGTGTGAGTATACTGATGCAGTATATAAGAATGAAGGAATGTAAAAAAATAGACTTACTGAATGGAAGAATGCAGGGCAGGAATGTTGTAACGTGGGAACGTAAGCGTGTAGGAGTTTAGAAATTAGAATGTAGGAATATATGGATCAAAAACTCTAGTAATACATATCCTAAGAATCTAGGAATACAAGAGTGTGTTACTGTAGGAATGTAAGAATATGGTAATGTAGAAAATAAATGTACAGTATTTAAAGGGATAGAACTTACGGTAAAGACAAGTAAAAAAATAAAAGAAAGAAAAAAAAAGTGAACAGCGAAATACAGAAACAAAGTAAATTTTTTAAAATCAGTTAACTAACAAATGCATGAAAGGAAATAAGTATGAAACGACATAAGTAAATCAATGAAGCAGCGAATAAGTCAGTAAGCAAATAGATATATTAGTAGAGAAAGGTAAATAGTTTGGATTAAAAACAATGTCAATATGAAACATCTGGACAAATTAACGAAAAAATAAATAAATCAACTATGTAACGACGGTCAGTAAACAGAAACAGATTGAATAAGTAGATAAAGATAAGAAGAATGACAAAGCAAGTAAAAAATCAATCAAATAAACAAACATATAGCTAGATATGAAACTAAAGGACAGAGACCCACTCTCTGAAAATGTGCGAAGACGAGGAAATCTAATCCAGGTTTTTCTATACGAACTGCGGTGCTGACTGGCCTCGTCTCGCCATTGTGTGCTTGGTATAAAATGATTCAATCAGCTTCCATTGGAGTAAACTGATGGAATTACGAACGTGACAATATTAGCTTTAACATTCCATGCAAATATGCGTCGGCTAGAATCGAGCGGACTTTTAAAAGGAAAGATGTTTTATCCCCTTTTTTATGGGTTAATAAAGGTAATAATTCAGTGTGCCAGGGAGAGAAATAACTTTTTTCCTATTATAGCTGTATTCATATATCCCGATAAGATATTAAATACCTACATAATACATTCCCCCTCCCCACTTTTTTTTTCCTTTTTAATCAAAATTCATAATCCCAAACGTGATAAATTAATATCATGTTAGATTAATGAACGGCCGCCCTCGGCATACAACGCAAATGGAATCTCCTCGTGGCAATCAGTTTTGCATCGAAATTAAATTCGAATCATACTAAATATCGCTTCTAATGATAATGCAAGTGTAAATACAACGTGGTGTTGTTGTTGTTTTTTTCTCCGACAGACAACACAAGTCGGATTCGCTATTAAAAATCGATCGACACTAATATTGTGTGTGTGCTTGTGTGTGCTTGTGTTTATTTGTGTGTATTTGTGTGTGTGTGTGTGTGTTCTTTCGTTTATTTGTGTGTGTGCTTGTGTTCATTTGTGTATACTTGTGTTTATCTGTGTGTGTGTGTGTGTGTGTACTTTTTTTTATTCATGTGTATGTGTTGTGGTTGTGTTTTGTGTTTGGTGTGTGTGTGTGTGTGTGTGGTATGTGTGTTGTGTGTGAGTGATGATGTTGTGCTTGTGTTTATTTATGTGTATTTGTGTGTGTGTGTTCTTGTATTTATCTGTGTGTGTGTGTTGATGAGCTTTGTTTTGTGGTGTTGTGCGATAATAGTGATGATGTATGAGTGTGCGTTGATGAGTGTGTGTGAATGTGTGATGATGTGTGCTTGATGATGTGATGATGTGTAGTAGATGATGCGTGTGATGATGTGTTAGGATGATGATGTGATGATGACATGATGATGATAATGTGTGATTGATAGTATTTTGATGTCGCTGTGACAATATGATGTTTAGTTTATGGATATTATTGTTATCATTATTTATTCCCCGTGTGTGATATGTTAG
Source organism: Penaeus monodon (assembly GCF_015228065.2). Lineage (NCBI taxonomy): Eukaryota > Metazoa > Arthropoda > Malacostraca > Decapoda > Penaeidae > Penaeus > Penaeus monodon. The sequence continues at coordinate 33,049,609 of NC_051420.1, read as the reverse complement.
TTGATTGTGACAAATGAATCTCCCTCATTATTCCACCTGCTGTACCTGTCTTTGTTTCTCTCTTCACCACTTATTTATCATCATTCAACATCAGTCATCATATGTAATGATATCACAGGCATGTACATCTATGATCCCCCGGTCTGTCCCGCCTCCTTAGAGCATCGCATAGGAGGCAACGATAGCACATCTGTACTAAGCGACTAAGCAACGAGGATGATGACATGTATTGTACCCGACATGACCGATATGAGTGAGATGGTGTGCGCGATGAGGTGAGAGCGAGACGAATGTGTGCGTAAGGGACGCTGTTAATTAAACGATGAGTGGGTGACATGATGACGATGAAAGAAAATGGGATTGATGAGAGGTGGGGTGACAGGTTGAAGTGTGAATCTAGTGGTGAGACTAGTATAAGGATGTAGTGGTGATATGGAAGGGAATGAAGGAGGTGAAGGAAGAGAAGAGGAAAGTGAAGAAATAAGGGATGAGAATGAGAAAGATTGTCGTGATGTAGGCAGTGCGACAATAAGAATAAATCAGGGAAGAACGAGATGAAAAAATAAGGAACGGTTGATTTTAAACCACTACAAGGGGAAGACAGAAGAGATAGAACGCGGTGGTTTTGGTAAAGCATGACGAAGGAGGCGGCGTCGAGAGAGAGCTCCTCCGGGTAAGAGGCGAATGAGATGGAGATGCGAGTGTAGGAGGTATGGAGAGGAAAGGCGACGTACGAGGAGCAGGAGGAAGAAATAAGGGAAGGTTGAAGGTGAGTGCGTGAGATAGAGATGCCTGTGGTGTCGGTAAATCTCCTCGTGGCAGTGGACGAGGAAAAGTAGAAATAAGAACAGAAATAAAGAAAAGTAAACAAGGAAATAAGAAGAAATAAAGGAGAGTTCCAGCAGACATAATGTATTTCGTTTTACATCTGAAAGCCGGAGGAGATAGAGAGCCTGTGGTGTTGACAAAGGAAGATGAAAGAGAGAAAGAAACGAGAAAAATTAATTGAGAAAGAATAAGAATAGTGTAATGTATTCTAGTGTTGACATTTCTACCTTGTCCTACACCGGCGTGAGAGGCCGAGGAGAGTCGTCTGTTGTTTGCTACAGTCGCCTGCAGTCGCCCTTGATTTTAATGCGAGGACCCAGAGTGAGAGCTAGAGGAAAGGAGAGTAAGGGAAGAAGGATAAGATATTCTGGTGTTGATTACAGGGTCGAGGAAGGGTCGAGTGAGGTCGAGGGGCTGGCAGAGTGATAGGGCGAGCTGATGATTTAATTGTTCCTGCGGTAAAAGGAACATGATTGTAAAGGGATGCCATTTGCAGTTTCCTGTTAGCATGGCGCATGGAGTGGGTCGCGGGCGAAGCATTTTATTTCATTTTTCATTTTGATGTTTTATCAAGGGGGCGGCGACAGGGGAATCTGTACGCTTTATCAAAAGTAAACACGAAAGAGAGAAGATATGCAAATAGCCTGACTCAATATAGGAGAGTATAGACACTTTTTTCCTCGAGGTAAATGGAGGAAAGTGGACAGAACAAAATGGCGGAAGAAAAACGATTAGGAAGCACCGGCGAGATAACGAAGGAGGAGATAGGGAAGGGCGAAGGAGGAAAAGAAGAAAGGCGAAAAGGAAAGGGAGAAAGAATGGGGAGGAGGAGGAGAGGGAACGAGGAAAGAAACAGGAAAAGACGGGGACGAAATAAAAAGGGAAAATACTGATTGTTTGTAATCCAGGGAAGATGCCAGAGAGAGAAAAAATAGTTGGAAAAAACTGAAAATTAACGCGAAGGAATTATTTTCTCATTTTCCGTCAGCGGCCCAAGTGAAGTCATCTACGCGAAATGTGAAAAGTTTTTGAAAAATCGTATCTTCAAATCGGGAGTCTCGGAATTTTGTTTGTCGTTACTTTATTATTTATCGTTTCGTAAATTATTTTCAGCCTGTAAATAATGCCAGATTATCTAACTGCTTCATTGAATAACCCGACATAGTATATCCGAATGAACGTGTGTGTGTGTGAGTGTCTATATTTGATTTTGTATTTGTGTATAAGACACACACACATACATACATTCATACAGATATATACATATACATATATATATATATATATATATATATATATATATATATATATATATATATATATATATATATATATATATATTTACATATACATACATATAGATAGATAGATAGACAGATATAGATGTATATATATGTGTATATATAAAATATCTATCTATCTATATATCTATACATATATACATACATACGCACATATGTACATATACATTTATATAAATAAATAAATAGATTTAGATATATTTACATATAAATAAATATATATAAATATATATGTATATATATATATATACATATATATATATATATATATATATATATATTATATATATATATATATATATATATATGTATATATATACATATACATATCTGTGTGTGTGTGTGTGTAACAATATGATATGAAGTTACTGATATTTTAGAAAATCATAAATAGCGTTCTGGGAATATTGTGAACTGAAAGCATTCTCTCTGAAGACTGACCAGGAAAATGACGCTTAATTGGTTTACATTAACAAATAACCTCTACAGTTTCGTGCAATATATATATATATATATATATATATATATATATATATATATATATATATATATATATATATATATATATGTATATGTGTGTGTGTGTGTGTGTGTGTGTGTGTGTGTGTGTGTGTGTTTATATATATAAACATATGTACATACACACACCCACACACACACACACACACACACACACACACACACACACACACACACACACACACACACACATATATATATATATATATATATATATATATATATATATATATATATATATATATATATATATGTATATATATATGCACGAAACTGTAGAGGTTATTTGTTAATGTAAACCAATTAAGCGTCATCTTCCTGGTCAGTCTTCAGAGAGAATGCTTTCAGATCACAATATTCCCAGAACGCTATTTATGATTTTCTAAAATATCAGTAACTTCATATCATCATATTGTTACAGTCTTAACTCCTTTCTGATTATACCCGTAACATGCAGCTTTGGCCTAATGGAATTGCAGCCTCGCCTCGCATTCG
>NC_051420.1:33031466-33033966 GCF_015228065.2 Penaeus monodon | reverse complement strand
GTTATTATCATCATCATCATTATTTATTATTATTATTATTATTATTATTATTATTATTATTATTATTATTATTATTATTATTATTATTATTATCATTACTATTATTATTATTATTACTATTATTATTATTATACCTTTATTTATCATTATCATCACTACCATTATTATCATCATTATCATCATCATCATCATGATTATTATCATCATTATCATCATCATTATCATGATTATTATCAATATGATCATTATCATTATTATCCCTTATATTATAATTACAATCATTTCAGTTCTACACTATTCAGGCTCTTACGAAAAAATAAACCCGCTCTCTTCGTCAGTTTTGCTCCTAAGGAGGCTCACTGTCACCCCGGAAGCCGCCCGGTGGTTTTCCTTTTCCTGGAAGAGGAAATTAGTCTGTCTGTTCAAAATATTGACCAAAGATATCGCCTTGACCTTCACAGCAACGCGATGCCATGGGGCTGGTACGGTCTCCGGGCAGGACTAACTAAGGGTTCTTCTTGCTTGACAATGCTGCTTCCGACGAGCCTCTAGGTTCTGAGTTCTCCGGAGTTTTCTGATGAATGTTCTTTATTCTTGTGTCTTTTAGTTTTACTTGTCATTTGACTGTAGTTAGCGAGATATACTGGAAGGATATGGCCACGATATGAAAGTTTGTGTGTACCTGTGTGTATGGATGTTTATATACATAAATTGATATATATATATATATATATATATATATATATATATATATATATATATATATATATAACATATATGTATATGACTGCCACGGTGGTCCAGTGGTTAGAGCACTGGACGCCGACCCTCGTGGTCCCGAGCTCAATTTCTCGCCGCGGCAGTCGTAAAAATGCCTGCGTTCTGACAGCTGGCTCGAGCCCGAGAAAATGACATATCGCCTTGAGAAGTCAAACGCAGGTGTCGTAGGGGAAGTCACCGCCGTGGCACAGACCGCGGTTGATTAGGAAGGGCATCCAATTAGGCAAAGGTGGCACTGCCATATATAACCTCTCAGTAGTGAATTGAGAGAGGCCTTTGCCCTGCAGTGGAATGAATGGCTATTAAAAAAAAAAAAAAAAAAAAAAAAAAAAAAAAAAAAAAAAAAATATATATATATATATATATATATATATATATATAATGAATATATATATGTGTGTGTGTGTGTTTCTTCATCTTTTTATCTGTCAATCCATCTGTCTATCTCTCTATTTATCTATCTAAATAGACACACACACACACACACACACACACACACACACACACACACACACACACACAACACATATATATATATATATATATATATATATATATATATATATATATATATATATATATATATATATATATAAACTCACAGAGACGGAGCCAAGGTAAAGAGGAAAGCGCGAGGCATCTACCCCATTCCTCGCGCGATTCCCTCCGCCGGCGATGGCGAATGGCGCCGCCGAGGATCTATGAGCCTTATTGACTATTTGGCCGGCGTGGCCTTTCTCTTCCTTCCTGCATTAAATGGAAGCCTCGCCGTGCTCCTTTGGCAAAGTGTGCTTCCCAGAACCGCGGCACTCTCTTAATGGCACTGCACTGCGCCTCCCCCTCGCGCCTCCTAGCTCTTTACAAATCTCAGATCCGTCTTCACAATAAGCACCGTCCCCTTAGCACGGGTAAAGCTCTTAGGAGTATCGCTTTCTCATTCTCTCCCTTACAGGCGTGGCAGTCAAAAGCCAGTCGTCTCATCGGGGTTACTGCCGAGTTGTATTTTCTCACCGATTACTTTTTCTTATTTAGATATGTTCTACCATTGCGTGTTATTGTCGCTGCATCAGTTTCCTTTCGGTATTATCTTAAATTTTGTCTTCAAAGAATCTGGAACTAAGCGGAAAAAGAAATAAAGGAGAACTATAGGAGTTCTGACAGTTCAAGATAATCTGAATAACAAACGTACTGATATCGAGTCAATTACATATCCCGTGGAATTACTCCTTTCAGTTCACACCTCCTTCATCATGAATTCTCTCTGGAGATCAGAGCAGCCGGTCCCCTTTAGAATGAAGTCGGCGCCTTGCTCATCCATCCGAGGCCTGTCTCCTAAAAAAGCCAAACTTTGTCTCATTTGCCGAACTTCGGAGCAAGCTGCCACTCTCCCTCCAACCCATACGTAACTAAGATATAAGCAAACTCGATCTTTGCTCTTTGTTTTAACTGGAACTTTTCTTCTCTCCTCTTCTTCCGTTCTCTGTTAGGTGTCTTTATGGCGTAGCGTATTTGATAATTGGATAGGTATTTAGGAGAATTAAAACCTGATCTATTGTAATCTTCATGTTCGTTGGGAAATCTTCGACTTTCCGTTATAATTTTCTTCGTTTCAACTAATGCACCTGAAGCTTTGTATTTGTTTTGTTGGTCATTTTTCTTCAGAATATTTTAGTTTTTGTGCGCATTCAACATTTCTAGAGAGCGGAGTACTCCTTCTCAC
>NC_051420.1:32960325-32965367 GCF_015228065.2 Penaeus monodon | reverse complement strand
ATGATAATGATAATGATAATGACAATGACAATGACAATGGTAATGGTAATGGTAATGGTAATGGTAATGGTAATGGTAATGGTAATGGTAATGGTAATGGTAATGGTAATGGTAATGGTAATGGTAATGGTAATGTAATGGTAATGGTAATGGTTATGATGATAAAGATGATAATGGTAATATTATTAATAACAGTAATAGTGATAAAAGAAAAAAAAAATAACAGCAATAGCAACAACAACAACAACAATAATAATAATGATAATAAAGATTATAATAAAAATGATAATGATAATGATAATTTTGATGATGATAATAATAATGATAATAACGATAATAATAATAATAATAATAATAATTAATAATAAATAGTAATAAGTAATAATAAGATAATAATGGAATATAATAAGTTAGTAATAGTAATAGTAATAGTAATAGCAATAATAATAATAGTAATAATGATATTAATGATGAAGATAAAAATAATGATAATAGTGATAATAATAATGATGATGGTAATACTAATATGATGACAATAATAATAATAATGACAATAATAATGATAATGAGGAGGAGGAGTATATTGATAATGTTAATATGATGAAGATGATAATAATTACTGTTATAGTAATAACAGTATATATAATGCTAATGATGCTATTAACAGTAATAAAAATTATAGGAATTACGATAACAGTAATGGTATTAACAGTAGTAGCCATGAAAATAATGATAATGATAGTTATAATAGTAACAACAATAATTACGATTATCATAAGACTAACAAGAAGAACGACAATATTAATAATAATAAAATAGTAAAGACAGCAGCTGCAACAACAAACACAAAAACAACGCCATCAATAAAAAAATATGATGATAATGACAGTGACATTCTCCAAGAAGAAGAAGAAGAAGAAGAAGAAGAAGAAGAAGAAGAAGAAGAAGAAGAAGAAGAAGAAGAAGAAGAAGAAGAAGAAGAAGAAGAAGAAGAAAGCAACGAAAGCTGATCAATGATTCACGAAATCGAATCGTTCTCCCCCACCGCAAACGCCTGAACATCCAACCATTCTCCTTTTTCGTTCAGTACATCTGCAGGTCTTTCTAACAGTGTTCTAAAACCCAGAACGATTCCTTATCAACACTCCGAACACTTTGCACGGCTCCGGTTCACTGCTCTAATCTCTACGTAGAGTTTTTTGTCATCATTCTGCACGCTTTAAACTCTCTGCGGCTTTTTATCATCCTTATTGAACCTTTTACATAGCTCCCTAAACCCTCTATATGGCCTCCTATCACCATTCTAGACCCTCTGCGAGACTAGAACCTCACTTCCCATCACCGCTCTAAACTCGTCTGTGACCAATCTGAACCCTTTGCATGACTCCCTAACAGATCTCTAAACCCTCTATGTGGCTCCCTATCACCACTCTGAACCCTCTATGTGACTTCCCATCACCTCGCTAAACCCCCTCAAACTCTCTCTATTTCTATACCTCTACGTGGCTTCCAACCAGCGCTCTAAACCCTCTGAGTGTCTACCTATCACCCCAGCTTTAACCATTGCCTTAGCATGCTCGGCGTACCGCCTTCTGTAGAGTACTAACAATGTCCTTCTCTCCGTTTACAGCCCTCCCTCCTCTGACACAGGGAATTCTCAATATAACATCCTGCACAGATCGGCCCGGGAGGCAAATTGCTACGGCTGTTCTGTGTCCGTTTGTCCGTCTGTCTTTCTGTCAGTCTGTCCGTCTTTCTGACTGTATGCTCCTGTGTGTTTCTCTCTTCCTCTCTCTCTCTCTCTCTCTCTCTCTCTCTCTCTCTCTCTCTCTCTCTCTCTCTCTCTCTCTATCTATCTCTGTCTCACCTACACTTGTAGACTGAGAATCTCTCGTTCCTGTTATGCTTGTCATTCGAAGTGCTTGCAAACGTCAAGATAATAAGAAAAGCAGAGGAGCGACATACATGGATTTTGTCAGAACTGGAGAGGGGCATGTCTTACTCTACACACACGCACACCATATATATATATATGTATATATATATATATATATATATATATATATATATATATATATATATATATATATATATAATATATATATATATATATATATATATGTTGTTTTTTTTTTCTTTTCAACAGCATTCAGTTCCACTGGCCCCAAAGCATAGGCCTCTCCCATCACTATGGAGAGGTTATTTAGCAGTTCTAAATCAACCACGGTTCGGTGCGCTAACACCTGTGCCACGGCAGCGACTTCCCCTACTTCTCAAGGTGATATGTCGTTTCCTCGCTGTGAGATCGGGCTCGAGCCAGTAGTCGGAGCGCAGGCATTTTTTTTTTTCGAAAGCCGCGGTGAGGAATTGAACTCGGGACCAATGCTCTAGCCAGTGCTCTAACCACTGGACCATCGCGGCAGTAAAAATTGCGCACTCGAGTTAACCACACACATACACACACACACACACACACACACACACACACACACACACACACACACTCACACACACACACACACACACTCACACACACACACACACACACACACACACACACACACACACACACACACACACACACACACACACACACACACACACACACATCGTGCGTGTGTGCATGTGTGTGTGTGTCTATGCATGCGCTAGTGCACATAAGCACACACATGTTCGTTCGTTGTCACTTGAGACCTCGTTTTGACAACTCCTGTGACGCCGCTGGTGCCAAACCGTATCGGTCTATGCTTTTCCTTTGCATCCAGTAGCTGCGTGGAGAGAGGGAGCCTGCTGCATGGGCAGCATCTTGCTTCTCACATTCTCAGATATAGAGAGATAGATTGATAGATAGATATATATTCTTTGGTGCTCGTCTATCTCTGTAATTCACAAGCTTATTGTTTTATCACGAAATGAGGGCCACTTCCTGAGATGTCTGCCATAAAAACAAGGGAAAGTTCAGTTGGGGTGGATTCCCTGACAGTACTGAGTCACTGTCTCTGGAAAGGTTGCCAGCCAAGGCTAAAGAGTCCCTTCTATCCTTACTATCTTATTTATCCCATAGATGGGACCCTGACAAGTGTTTAACTCTTGGTCGAAGTGGATCTGGGAGCAATAATGGCTAAGAGATGGCTCCTTACTCTTTAGGACCAAAACCTCACTAACGGATGCAGTTTATATATATATATATATAATATATAGCATATATATATATATATATATATAGATATATATATGTATATATATATATATATCATATATAATATATATATCATATATATATATTATCTATATATATATACATAATAATATACCACACACACACATACGACATATATATGCACACACACACACACACACACACACACACCGCACACACCACACACACACACACACACACACACACACACACAACACACACAACACACACACACACACCACACAACACACACATCACACACACACACCACAATTTTATATATATAAGTATATCTATATCTACATCTATATATAAATCTCTATCTCTATCTCTGTCTATATCTATTTATCTATCTATATATCTATCTATATACAAATATACATATATATACACACTCATATATATATACATGCATATCGATGCAATATGTGCGTAATCATGTAGGTCAGTCAGTTTCGAATTTCAATCCTATAAATTTAAAATACTGGTTTGATAGAACGAGACTGAGAAAAATGAGATAAGGTTACCATGAAGCAGGAAGGTCATATTTTGCGGGATTAACTGGAAAGAATAATGAACCTGTGCATATGAAACAATTCACCTTTATGAATATAAGGAGGCCGCCGTGAAAGGTTCACTCAGCTGCGCATTATTCATCTGAAAATGAGTGATGCCAGACACTCTGCCCTTACGAAAGCCCGGGGCCGAGTAATTGGGTCATCGCACGAGAGCGAAGGAGATTGTACTGGGACGAAACCTGATTTTAATTCGATGGTCTTTCTTCTCTCTCTCTCTCTCTCTCTCTCTCTCTCTCTCTCTCTCTCTCTCTCTCTCTCTCTCTCGCTCTCTCTTTCTCTATCTCTATCTGTCTCTCTCTGTCTCTCTCTCTGTCTCTCTCTCTGTTTTTCTGATTCTGTCTCTCTCCCTCGTTCCTCCCTTAATGCACTGCCATCATCCTCCCCATCCTCCCCCTCTCTCTCTTTCCCTGTCCCTCTCTCTCACACTCTCCGTTCCTCCCTCCCTCTCCCTCACTCCCCTCTGTCTCCTCTTCTTTCCCTCAGCCAGTCCGTCTGTCGCTCTGCCTGCAAGTGTCTGCCGTCCTCTGTTGTTTCGCTCACATCTGCATGTTAGATTACTTTCTCAGACACAGTCAAAGGTTTCACTAAATTTTTACGAGCATAGACGTCTTACCCCAAGAGGAAATGGCAAAAGAAAATGATGTAAAGGAAAAGAAAAGAAAGAAAAAAGTATGATTTTATTCCTGGGCGTAATAGTGTGTAAATATTAATAAGAGTGAATGCTTGTAATATGAATGTTTACATATTTTATCATCATAGATCTATTACTTTATTTTCTGTGTGGTTAGTGCTTCTCTCATCTTCATCATCATTGTTTCATTTCGTACTGTTGGTGATGATAATAATGATAATGTTGCTGCCAAATATTAAATAATCATTTCTACCACTGTTGCTACCCTTGATGTCTGAAAAAGACACAACAAATTATAATGAAGGCTATTTCATAATTCATGGAAACATACACTAGGGAAGGTTGAGCTAATTCTCATTAGGAAATCTTAATGTCGTTTTGTCAAAGGTGAGAGGATTTTCTTAATGAAAATCTTTTGTACATTCTTTATTGATTGTTTAGTACATAACAAATTTGTCTGCTGGGATGGTCTGTGCGCACACACACAAACAACACCACACACACACACACACACACAACACACACACACACCACACACACACACGCACAACACACACACCACACACACACTTCACACCAGACCACACCCACACACAAACACACACACACAAATGATGTGTGTGTGCGGTGTGTT
>NC_051420.1:32945325-32957825 GCF_015228065.2 Penaeus monodon | reverse complement strand
CAACGAATTTTTGACTGGCCAGTTCGCGAAGTGGCGAGAGGGCGTGAGTGCTGTGTGCAAAATGATCCATTTGAGTTTAGCAGAAAGGACCCGTTTCGATGCTTCGAACCTGAAGAAAGCATGGATGTGGTCGCCCTTATCTTGGGTCAAGCACTTGGCTCCGACTCCACACATCTGAGGCTTGCGAATATTTATTATCATTTAATTGAAATGCAAATAGGGTCGGCAACAAAACTATAATAACAAGTTCAAGAGACACTGAATATTTGTACATATGTATATATGTATATACATAAACACACACGCACACACAACGCATTTGTGTGTGTGTGTTGTGTGTGTGTGTGTGTGTGTGTTTGTGTGTAGTGTGTGGTGTGTGTGTGTGTGAGTGTTGGTGTGTGTGTGTGTGTGTGTGTGTGTGGTGTGTGTGTGGTGTGCCTGTGTGTGTGTGTGTGGTGTGTTGTGATGTGTCGTGTGTGTGCACAGACCTATCCCAGCAGACAAATTGTATATGACATCAAAACAAAGTCAATAAAGATGTACAAAAAGAGTTCATAATAAATCCTCTAACCTCTGACAAAACGACATAAAATATTTCATAAGAGAAGTAGCTCAAACGCTCCATAGTGTTAGGTTTTTCATGAATTATGAAATAGACTTAATATAAATTTTGTGATATGTCTTTTTCAGACATCAAGGGTAGCAACAGTGGTAGAATGATACTTAATATTTGCAGCCAGCACAAATTATCATATTAATCATCACCACAGTACGAAATGAAACATGAGGGATGAATGATGAGAGAAAGCACCTAAACCACACAGAAAATAAAAGTAATAGATCTATGATGGATAAAATATGTAAACATTCATATTACAAGCATTCACTCTTATTAATATTTACACACTATTACGCCCAGGAATAAAATCATACTTTTTTCTTTCTTTTCTTTTCCTTTACATCATTTTCTTTTGCCATTTCCTCTTGGGGTAAGACGTCTATGCTCGTAAAAATTTAGTGAAACCTTTGACTGTGTCTGAGAAAGTAATCTAACATGCAGATGTGAGCGAAACAACAGAGGACGGCAGACACTTGCAGGCAGAGCGACAGACGGACTGGCTGAGGGAAAGAAGAGGAGACAGAGGGGAGTGAGGGAGAGGGAGGGAGGAACGGAGAGTGTGAGAGAGAGGGACAGGGAAAGAGAGAGAGGGGGAGGATGGAAGGAGGATGGCAGTGAAGGAGGGAGGACGAGGGAGAGAGACAGAATCAGAAAAACAGAGAGAGAGACAGAGAGAGAGACAGAGAGAGAGAGAGAGAGAGAGAAAGAGAGAGCGAGAGAGAGAGAGAGAGAAGAGAGAGAGAGAGAGAGAGAGAGAGAGAGAGAGAGAGAGGAAGAAAGCCCATCGAATTAAAATCAGGTTTCGTCCCAGTACAATCTCCTTCGCTCTCGTGCGATGACCCAATTACTCGGCCCCGGGCTTTCGTAAGGGCAGAGTGTCTGGCATCACTCATTTTCAGATGAATAATGCGCAGCTGAGTGAACCTTTCACGGCGCCTCCTTTATATGCAGAAAGGTGAAGTGTTTCATATGCACAGGTTCATTATTCTTTCCAGTTAATCCCGCAAAATATGACCTTCCTGCTTCATGGTAACCTTATCTCATTTTTCTCAGTCTCGTTCTATCAAACCAGTATTTTAAATTTATAGGATTGAAAATTCCCCCCTCCCACGACGGACCTACAATTGATGACGGCACATATTGCATGGATATGCATGTATATATATGACTGTGTATATATATGTATATTTGTATATAGATAGATATATAGATAGATAAATAGATATAGACAGAGATAGAGATAGAGATTTATATATAGATGTAGATATAGATATACTTATAAATATATAAAAATTGTGTGTGGTGTGTGTGTGTGTGTGTGTGTGTGTGTGTGTGTGTGTGTGTTGGTGTGGTAGTGTGCGTGTTGTGTGTGTGTGTGTGTGTGTGTGTGTGAATATATATGTATATGTTGTGGGTGTGTGTCTACTATATATGTATACTATTATATATATATATATATATATATATTATAATAATATAGATATATACACTATATATATATATATATATATATACGTATATATATTATATATATAAAAATATATATATAATACTATATATATACTCTATATATATATATATATATATATATATAAACTGCCATCCGTTTAGTGAGGTTTGGTCCTTAAAGAGTAGGAGCCATATCTAGCCAATTATTGCTCCCAGATCCACTTCGACAAGAGTTTTAAACACTATGTCAGGGTCCCATCTATGGGATAAATAAGATAGTAAGGATAGAAGGGACTCTTTAGCCTTGGCTGGCAACCTTTCCAGAGACAGTGACTCAGTACTGTCAGGGAATCCACCCCAACTGAACTTTCCCTTGTTTTTATGGCAGACATCTCAGGAAGTGGCCCTCAGTTCCGTGATAAAAAATAAGCTTGTGAATTAACAGAGAATAGGACAGAGCACCAGAAGATATATATCTATCTATCAATCTATCTCTCTATATCTGAGAATGTGAGAACCAAGATGCTGCCCATGCAGCAGGCTCCCTCTCTCCACGCAGCTACTGGATGCAAAGGAAAAGCATAGCCGCTTACGGTTTGGCACCCAGCGGCGTCAAAGTGAGTTGTCAAAACGAGGTCTCACGTGACAACGAACGACCCTGTGTGTGCTTATGTGCACTAGCGCCATGCATTAGGACCACCACACACACATGCACACACGCCGATGTGTGTGTGTGTGTGTGTGTGTGTTGTGTGTGTGTGTGTGTGTGTGTGTGTGTGTGTGTGTGTGAGTGTGTTTGTGTGTGTGTGTGAGTGTGTGTGGTGTGTGTGTGTGTGGTGTGTGGTTGTGTGTGTGCGTATGGTGTGGGTAACTCGAATTGTGCGCAATTTTTTACTGCCGCGAGGTCCAGTGGTTAGAGGCAATGGCTAGAGCACATTTGTCCCGAGTTCAATTCCTCACCGCGGCTTTCGATAAAAAAAAAATGCCTGCGCTCCGACTTACTGGCTCGAGCCCGATCTCACAGCGAGAAAACGACATATCGCCTTGAGAAGTAGGGGAAGTCGCTGCCGTGGCACAGGTGTTAGCGCACCGAACCGCGGTTGATTTAGAACTGCTAAATAACCTCTCCATAGTGATTGAGAGAGGCCTATGCTCTGCAGTGGACTGAATGGCTGTTGAAAAAGAAACAAAAAAAACAAACATTATTATATATATATATATATATATATATATATATATATATATATATATATTATATATATATATACATGTATATATATATATAATAATATATAATATATATAATATATATATATAATATATATATATATATATATATTATATATATATAATATATATATATATATGGTGTGCGTGTGTGTAGAGTAAGACATGCCCCTCTCCAGTTCTGACAAAATCCATGTATGTCGCTCCTCTGCTTTTCTTATTATCTTGACGTTTGCAAGCACTTCGAATGACAAGCATAACAGGAACGAGAGATTCTCAGTCTACAAGTGTAGGTGAGACAGAGATAGATAGATAGATAGAGAGAGAGAGAGAGAGAGAGAGATGTGGGAGAGAGAGAGAGAGAGAGAGGGAGCCAATGAGAGAGAGAGAGAGAGAGAGATAAACACACAGGAGCATACAGTCAGAAAGACGGACAGACTGACAGAAAAGACACAAACGGACACAGAAAACAGCAGTAGCAATTGCCTCCGGGCCGACTGTGCGGATGTTATATAATGAGAATTCCCCTGTGTCAGAGGAGGGAGGCTGTAAAACGGAGAGGAAGGACATTGTTAGTTACTCTACAGAAGGCGTACGCGAGATATGCTAAGGAATGGTTAAAGCTGGGGTGATAGGTAGACACTCAGAGGGTTTAGAGCGCTGGTTGGAAGCCACGTAGAGGTATAGAATAGAGAGAGTTTGAGGGGGTTTAGCGAGGTGATGGGAAGTCACATAGAGGGTTCAGAGTGGTGATAGGGAGCCACATAGAGGGTTTAGAGATCTGTTAGGGAGTCATGCAAAGGGTTCAGATTGGTCACAGACGAGTTTAGAGCGGTGATGGGAAGTGAGGTTCTAGTCTCGCAGAGGGTCTAGAATGGTGATAGGAGGCCATATAGAGGGTTTAGGGAGCTATGTAAAAGGTTCAATAAGGATGATAAAAAGCCGCAGAGAGTTTAAAGCGTGCAGAATGATGACAAAAAAAACTCTACGTAGAGATTAGAGCAGTGAACCGGAGCCGTGCAAAGTGTTCGGAGTGTTGATAAGGAATCGTTCTGGGTTTTAGAACACTGTTAGAAAGACCTGCAGATGTACTGAACGAAAAAGGAGAATGGTTGGATGTTCAGGCGTTTGCGGTGGGGGAGAACGATTCGATTTCGTGAATCATTGATCAGCTTTCGTTGCTTTCTTCTTCTTCTTTTCTTTCTGCTTCTTATTCTTCTTCTTCTTCCTTTTCTTATTATTCTTTCTTCTTCTATTTTCTTCTTCTTCTTGGAGAATGTCACTGTCATTATCACATATTTTTTTATGATGGCGTGTTTCTTGTGTTGTCGTTGCAGCTGCTGTCTTTACTATTTTATTATTATTAATATTGTGGTTCTTCTTGTTAGTCTTATGATAATCGTAATTATTGTTGTTACTATTATAACTATCATTATCATTATTTTCATGGCTACTACTGTTAATACCATTACTGTTATCGTAATTCCTATAATTTTTATTACTGTTAATAGCATCATTAGCATTATATATACTGTTATTACTATAACAGTAATTATTTTTATCTTCATCATTAATATCATTATTACTATTATTATTATTGCTATTACTATTAATATACTGTTATTTTTTTTTTCTTTTATCACTATTACTGTTATTAATAATATTACCATTATCATCTTTATCATCATAACCATTACCATTACCATTACCATTACCATTACCATTACCGTCCCATATACATTACCATTACCATTAACCCTTACCATTCCATACCATTATCATTATCATTAATCATTCATCATACATTATCATTTGCATTATCATTATCCATTATCATTATCATTGTCATTATCATTATCATTATCATTATCATTATCATTATCATTATTATTGTTGTTGTTGTCATATATTATTATTATTATTATCCTTACTATAATTATTACTGTTATGATCAATATTATTGTTATTATCATTATCATTTCATCATCAATCCTCATCATCATCATCATCCTCATCATCATCATCATCATCATCATTATTATTATTATTATTATTTTATTATTATTATATATATCTTATCATATTATATCTTTATCATTATTATTATTATTATCATTATTATTATGATTATTATCATTATGCGATCCCTATTATGTTATTATTATTATTACTATTATTATTATCATTCATCCTATTATCATCAATAATTTATCATCATTACTGTTGTTGTTATTGTTATTGTTATTGTTACTATTATTATTACCGTTATCATTGTTGTTATTAATATCATTATCATTATCATTATCATTATCATTATTATCATTACTAATATTGTTATTATCATTGTCATTGTCATTATCATTGTCATTGTCATTGGCATTGTCATTGTCATTGTTATTGTTATTGTTATTATTATTATCATTATCATTGTCATTATTATTATTATCATCATAGTAGCAGTAGTATTGTTATTATTATTATACTTTAGTAGTTTAGTATTATCATTATTATTATTAATAATGTTATTGCTGTTCTTGTTGTTGTTGTTGTTTTATTATTATTATCATTATTATTATTATTATTATCATTATTATCATAATTATTAATATTATCATTATCATTATCATTATTGATATTATTATTATTACCATTATCATTAGTAGTAGTGGTAGTAGTAGTAGTAGTAGTATTGTTGGGGTAGCAGGGGCATTCTGCCCTCAGGGAGTTCTGCGTCCCTGTCGGGAGAGCTGGGGAGGCTGGGGATTACCGTCGCTTCTCTCTCTTTAAGGTGCGACGGCCTGGTAGTGGTGAGACCAGTAGTGGGGGTTATACCTACCACTGGTCTGGTTGTAACAATGGTGCGCGCCTTAGGGAGTTGCGGTGGCTGTCTCTAACCGCTTCCACTCTTCAGTCATGAAGGTTACCCCTGTTGACGAGCGTATTCTGCTTTGTGAGACTGAGCTCTCTGGGCTTTCATCTCTCTGAGTGGGACAGTCTTACGCGCTACTGAGGGGAATGGGCTCGAAGAGAAAGATATGTTTTACACCAAACTTGACTCTGTAGTGGATCAGTGTCCCCGGGGGGACACCCTCATGGTATTGGGGGACTTCAGTGCGGTCACTAGCACTGACAGGGAAGGATACGAGCTATGCATCGGTCCCTATGGCTCTGGTGCCAGGAATATCAATAGCGCATACCTCTTAGACTTTGCAAGATCTAGGAGGATGAGGATTGCGGGATCGTGATACTAGAGACGAGATTTACACGCTGGACTTGGTACTCCAATACTGGTAGCTTAAGAGATCGACCATATTCTTGTGGATGCTCGCTGGAGGAGTCTTCAGAACTGTAAAGTTTTTTAGAAGTGCTGAGTTCTTTGCTACCAACCACAGACTTGTTGTTGTAGTGGCAGTCTCAAATCGGTTTGATGTGCTTGGCACTCTACAGGACCCTGTGGGATACCTTTTAGCGGAAACCTTGTCAGGTGCTGAGGAGTGCCTTGGGGCCGACCTCGGCGAAGGAGGCGTGTTGTCTCGGACGAGACGCTGAACACTATAGAGATGAGTCGTGCTGCCAGACTGGATGGGAACCATGTCCTGCACAGGGAGCTGTCTTGCTCTGCTAAAGCCTCTTTGAGAATGGACCAGGAAAAGTATGTTAGCGGCATCGTGGAGAAGTTGGAAGGTCATTTTGCTGGTACCATCCCTACCTGGAGAGGGAAAGTGAACCAAAGGGACTGTGGCAACTACAGAGGTACATTGCTCAGTCCTCGCTATCTGCTCTTAGCACGAGTGCGCGACCACCTTTTACGAACACAGAGTCAACTGTAGACCAAGGCTTAGCACTTCATGTCCTTGTGGAACGCCGACTTGAGTTTCAACATGGTATGCTTGCTGCTTATGGTGGATTCAAGAAAGCTATCGACTCAATACACCGGGAGAGTCTCTGGAGCCTAGTGGGTCTCCGTGGGATCCCCCTGGGATTATTGGTTTGCTGTCTAGCCTGTATACAGATACTGAGAGTGCTGTCAAGTGTAGGGGGGGGATCTCTGCATTTTCCCCGGTGTCTGCCGGGATAAGGCAGGGATGTGTCCTGGCCCCAACCCTTTTCAGTACTTGTATGGTCTGGATACTTGGCCGTGCCGTGAACCGTAGTTCTTGTAGGATATCAATTAATTATTTCAAGATCAAATACCTTGTCTTTGCCGATAACGCAGTGGCATTGGAGGTCCTGGAAATAACTCGAGGTGCTACATGAATAGCCGAAGCCGTTGAGACTCTCGGTCAACTGGACCAAGACCAAGGTTCAGGAATTTGGAGACTTGTTGGATGTCGATGTTCAGTCTCTGCATGTCTGTGGTGAGAACACTGAGATCTTGGATAGTTTCACTTATCTTGGTAGTGTAGTGCAGAGCGACGGAGGTTCTGACCGGGAAGTCACTCGATGACTCAGTCTCTGAACTCACTCAATAGGAGTATTTGGCGCCGTCAGTATTTGACTAGGATGACTAAGATCAGGCTCTTCAGAGCACTGGTGATCCCGGTCTTACTCTACGGGTGTGAGACCTGGACACTGAACACTGCTCTGAAGGCCCGACTTGACTCCTTCACAGAATCATCAAGTATACCTGGAGGTACAATGTGTCCAATCAGAGGATACTCCGTGAGACTGATTCAAGACCTATTACCAGTCTGATACGAGAGCGCCAATTTCAGCACTATGGGCATGTGGCTCATTTTCCTGAGGATGATCCGATTTGTAGGGTCATCTCCGAGAAGGTTGACCCAGGCTGGAGAAGACCAAGGGGAAGGCCACGGAACTCTTGGCTGAAGCAAATCGATCAGATCTGCCAAGATGTGCTGGAAAGCTGCATTGAGGCTTGCTAAGAGGGGCTGGGCGCGGAAAAGCGCAGCCATGCGTATACCCACTTATGAGGATAACGATTATTAGAATTATTGTCATTATTATTATGATTATTACTATTGCTATTATTATTTTGTTTTATTATTATTATTATTGTTATTATTACTACTACTACTACTGCTGCTACTACTATTATTACTGTTTTTATCATTATCAATGTTATTATTATTATTATTATTATTATTATTATTACTGTTATTATTATTATTGTCATTAATAGTAGTATTATCTTTACTATCATTATTACTGTTATTGTCATGATCAATATCATCATTATAGAGAGGTAGTAGTATCATTCATCATTAGTAGTAGTGGTATTATCATTATATTATTATTATCGTTATTATTATTATATTATTATATATTATTATTATTATTATTATTATGTATTATTATTATATTTTATATTATTATTATTATTATTATTATTATCATTATTATTATTATTACTATTATCATTATCACTATTATTTTATTATTAGTATCATTATCATTATCATTATTATCATTATCATTATTATTATCATCATTATTATTATTATTATTATTATTATTGTTATTATTATCATTATCACTATTGTTATTATTATCATTATTATATTATTATTATTATTGTTGTTGTTGTTGTTGTTGTTGTTAATTGTTGTTGGTGTTGTTGTTGTTGTTAATTGTTGTTGTTGTTGTTGTTGTCGTCATTATCATCATCAATATCACCATCCTCATCATTATCATTATCATTTTGTTATGACTATTAGTAGTAGTAGTATTAATATTAGTAGTAGTTATTAATATTATTATTATCATTATTGTTATTATTATCATTATTATTATTATTATCAGTATTATTATTATCGTTAATAGTAGTAGTAGTAGTAGTAGTAGTAGTAGTAGTAGTAGTAGTATCATTATTATTTATTATTATCATTATCATTATTATTATCATTATTAATATTAGTAGTAGTAGTAGTAGTAGTAGTAGTAGTAGTAGTAGTAGTAGTAGTAGTAGTAGTAGTATTGTTGTTGTTGTTGTTGTTAATATTATCATCGTTATTATTATCATTTTTATTGTTATTGTTGTTGTTGCTGCTACTGTTGCTGCTGTTGTTGTTGTTGTTATTATCATTATCATCATCATCATCATTGTCATCATCTCCATCATCATTTTCATCATCATTATCATCATCATCATTATCATTATCATTAATATTATCATTATCATTATATTATATTATATTATTATTAGCAATATCGCCATTTCTGTTATTAATGTCATTATTATCGTTTATATCATCATTATTATTATTGTTACCCTTATCACTGTTATTATTATCATTAACATTATTTTCATCCTTATCAGCATTACTCTTATCATAAGGATTAATAATGATTATAATAATGATAATAATAATAATAATATATATTATTATTATTTTTTATTATTATTATTACTATATATTATTATTATTTTCATTATTATTATCATCATTTTCATTATTATTGTAATTATTATTATCATTATCATCATTACTATTAACGCTATTCATAATAATGTTTATCAGTGTCATCATTTTATTATTATTATCCTCACATCATCATCCTCACTATTATCATTATCATCATTATCTTTATCAATATCATTTTTATTATCCTTATTATCATTATCATTATTTATATCAGCATCAATGTTATTATTATCAGCATCATCATTACTGCTTCTACTAGTAGTAGCAGTAGCTGTACTTGTAGTAGTAGTAAAAGTGGGCTGTACTAGTAATAATAAAAGGAGTAATAGTAGATTAGTATCATAACCATATTCGTACTAGTATTAATATAAACATGAATACCAATTTCATAATCATCTCGGGATCCTCATCTTGGATTAATCACTCTGTTATTATTCGTCTTACGACAAACTGTATATTTCCATCTGAATCACGGACGATCTGGTCAAAAAGGCACAGCTTTCAGAGGAATTTCGGGGTTACATATGCAGCGTGTTTGAATAAGCTACACTGTGAGTAAAGTCCACTTCGCTTAATTGGACATCAGTATATTTAGGTTTAGTTAATTTATGTACACACAATAGGCGTCGCTCTTCTGCATTGTTTAGATTGCATATGACTTCAATAACCTCGAAGGGCACACGATACTGGGGTTTGGGGGAATTTTATGAACTTCATTGATGAAATGATAACAGGATGTCAAGAGAGTTTAGCAGAAGTATATACATATGCATAACAAACATCCAGAAATATGTGTGCAGATATATATGTATGTATGTGGGTATATACATTTTTTTTTTTTTAACGGTAGGTTCATGTTTGAGCCGCCGTGGTCACAGCATGATACTTAATTGTAGTTTTCCTGTTGTGATGATCTTGGAGTGAGTACGTGGTAGGGTCCCCAGTTCCTTTCCACGGAGAGTGCTGGTGTTACCTTTTAGGTAATCATTCTCTCTATTTTATCCGGGCTTGGGACCAGCACTGACTTGGGCTGGCTTGCCCACCCAGTGTGTGTGTGTATGTGTGTGTATACATATATATATATATATATATATATATATATATATATATATATATATATATATATGTGTGGTGTGTGTGTGTGTGTGTGTGCGTGTGTGTGTGTGTTGTGTGTGGTGTGTGTGTTTTGTGTGTGTGTGTGTGTGTGGGGGTGTGGGTTGTGTATGGTGGTGCGTGCGTGCGTGCGTGTGTGTGCGTGTGTGTGTGTTTGATGGCGGGGAAAGGTAAATTACACCCAAGACCGACGCCCACAAAAGTGTTAGATTGAGAATTCCGCGAGCAATTGTAGCAAGGGAGCGGAAGCAAATCTTTCTCGGTCGGAGAAAAGAAGCATTTTATAGTTGGAACTGCCGGCAATAGCACGCCATGCTGATGTAAATGGACCACGATAAGGAGACATGCGGGTACTAGAGAGGCGGCGGGAGGAGACGTCGCCATCGCTTCTCTGCACCTCTTCGACCCCACTCGCGTCGAACCGTCCGCATGGCGTGAGACCAATTTCTAGAATGATAGTAATGATAAAACGTAGACGCAGCATGTGTGTCGATGCGATTGTTATGTTCTGATTTAATATAAGATGGAGGAAACTCGTCCGACGCCTGTTAATGGCATTCCAGGTCAAGAGGCAATGTATTTCAGCAGGTGACATGTATTATGATAAACTTTCATTACTATTTTTACAAGGATAAGATTATTGATTTTTCATTTATTTCTTTGAGATTGACTTAGTATCTTCTATTCTGATATTTAGAAGTTGAAATTGGCAGTCAAGCGAGCAAACGTCCAATCTCCCCAGTCAGCCAGGCGTCCCGACACCGCACGGCGCATCAAGAGGACTGAAGCGGCATCCTGCTGCTCAGCGCCAGGACCTGCAATGAAACAAGGGAATCCGGTTTTGCACTGCTACATCCCACGAAAATAAGCAGAGACGATAAACAAAAGCGAAAACGTATCCATGAGATTAAGAATTTCTAACCTCTTCAAAATTACATGACGAGAACACAGCATTCTGGGTCAAATATTTCTCTGTTTCCAAAACAAAAAAACAGGTCCTACAAAAGTAAAAGTCGGACCCTTAAAATGACCAGTCCAAATGTACCAGATCATAGCATAGCGCTGGTGACCATTTGAACGATTTTGTGGTTCTAAGTTGCAAACATTATCATATGTAATAGAAGCCACATTAAGACCAGATTAATACTAAAAATACCGTGCCGTACTATCAAGTCCTGATGAGGAAGGACAGGTTATAGTCAGGATTTTTTTCTGGCCTGAGAGGATCATTTCTCTACGTTGATCCCCCGTTTCTGTGTTTAGGAAAGGATTCAGAAGAATTGTGTGTGTGTGTGTGTGTGTATATATGATATATATATATATATATATATATAAATATATTATATATATATATATATAATATATATATATATATATTATATATATATATATTTATATTATATATATTATATAGAATATGATACATATATATATATATTATATATATAATATATATATTATATATATATATATATTATATAATCTATACTATCGTGTATATTATATTATATATATAAATATATATATATAATATATAAAACATATATATACATAAAATACATAATATATACATATATATATATATATATATATATATATATAGATATATATATATATATATTGTGTTGTGTTTTATTTGTGTGTTGTGTTTATGTATTTTTTATTATGTTACATATACATATATACTACATACATAAATATATTAT
>NC_051420.1:32936336-32938836 GCF_015228065.2 Penaeus monodon | reverse complement strand
GAAAAAGACACGATATATGTCAGTTCCTTACACACTAGGCTTCGTGCGCCACCAGCCGCATCGCGAAAGTCATTTGCCTCGCGGGGAAGGCATTCATCCCGGCGCCCTCATAACACGTAGATCATCCCGGTCACAACAGATGCTCCGAAACCAACTCCGCTTAAGTATGTTTCATAGAGTTTGGTTCACTGATTCTCCAGCCATCTAGAGATCAAAAAGGACTAGCGCTGAAGGACGATGAAAAGGCCACTCAGACAAAGAACTGAAGTTAATGCATTCTCCTGGCATTTATTTATTCATCTTTGCCATCTTTTCCTTTTCTCTATCCGAAACTGTACAGTTATGTTATTTCAAGATGCTGAGGGGCTATTTCTCTCAATATTCTCTTTGAAAGTAATTTATGCTAAATTTAATTTATTTCTTTAGGGGTGATTTATATATTATTTTAACGTAAACTCTTTTATTTTAATTCATGCTCATCCCTTATAATAATAAAGGTAATGCATCTATCAGTCCATCTTTCTGTCTGTCTGCACTTCTATCTGTCAATCTGTTAATTAATTAATTAATTTGTTATATATATAAATTATATATATATATATATATATATATATATATATATATATATATATATATATATAATATATATATATATATATATACATATATATATATATATATACATAAGTATGTATATATGCATAGTTATGTATATATATATATATATATATATATATATATATATATATATGTGTGTGTGTGTGTGTGTGTGTGTGTGTGTGTGTGTGTGTGTGTGTGTGTATACACACACACACACATATATATATATAATATATATATATATATATATATATATATATATATATATATATATATATATATATAGGGCTGCGGTGGCCGAGTGGTTAGAGCATCGGGCTCAAGATTGGCACGACGGCAATCTGAGTTCGAGGGTTCGAGTCACGGCCGGCGCGTTGTTCCCTTGGGCAAGGAACTTCACCTCGATTGCCTACCTAGCCACTGGGTGGGCAAGCCAGCCCAAGTCAGTGCTGGTCCCAAGCCCGGATAAAATAGAGAGAATGATTACCTAAAAAGGTAACACCGGCACTCTCCGTGGAAAGGAACTGGGGACCCTACCACGTACTCACTCCAAGAGCATCACAACATGAAAACTACAATTAAGTATCATGCTGAGACCACGGCGGCTCAAACATGAACCTACCGTAAAAAAAAAAAAAAAAAAAAAAAAAAAAAAAAAAAAAAAAAAAAAAATATATATATATATATATATATATATATATATATATATATATATATATATATATATATATATATATATATGTACACATACACTCGTACGCATCTGTATACCTATATATCTTTCTCTTTGTCTACATTCACCCATAATATACGTAGAAAACTAACTTTCCTCTCTGGCCGCGTGTGTCTGTAATTGTACTCTGTGGGAATGTTCGCTTATGGGTATCTATATAATACCCGCGGATATCACAATGTATTGCTAAATCTCCTGATTAATTGGCCACGCATATTTTTATTCAGAGGATAGCTATACAAGCTTTTATGCGAAAAGTGCAAACACTTTCCATATCACTGCAAGCTTAACAGGAGGTGGATACAGCAAGCCTCACGAAATTTATATCGTAATAATAGATTTTAACTCTTTCGCTTCTGATCTCTTCGTACTATATTTGTAGTCTATTTGGTGTTTTTAGGGTAACGTGTGTGTCGTATATACACAGCAATTTACCTCGCAAACATCAATTCATACGCATTTGGCGGAAAGAATACATGTCAGTTACAAACTCTTTCCTCTTTTGCATTCGCTTTCCATGGTCAAATAAAGAAAAAGAAATAAAGAAAAGAGAGAGAGAGAGAGAAGAGAAAAAGAGACACGAGGAGGAAAGGCAAATTGCTTCCAGGGCCGAGCAGTGCAAGAATGTTAGATTGAGAATTCCCTGAACAAGTGGCGAGCAAGGGCTGTAGACGGGGCGAGGGAGAGCATTCTCACCCGGCGAAAGAAAAGACTGCAAGCATTTTAAGACGACGGCTCAAGCTGAGAGTGATAGGGAGCCAAGTGGAGGTTTAGGGCAGCGACAGGGAAACATGCAGGGTTTACATGCCAAGGCCTGCGTTATGGTGTCTGTGTGGTGAGTTCGGTGCATGAGCGGCGTGTGTTATCAGCTTTTACAATTACTAATATTTCATTTATTCGACGTTAGCGTAATCATCTTTATTTTTAATACCATTAGCATCATTATTATTAATCTCATTTTTATCATCGTCAGCACCACCATCATCATTACCATCATCACCATCATCATCATCACAATCATCATCATCATCATCATCATCATCATCATCATCATCATCATCATCATCATCATCATCATCATCATCATCATCATCATCATCATCATCATCATCATCATCACATCTCTCATATATTATTTTCATCATATATTTCATCAATCATATATCA
>NC_051420.1:32920475-32932975 GCF_015228065.2 Penaeus monodon | reverse complement strand
TATTATAAATAAAAATATTAAAATAATTATTAAAATATTATATATATATTATATTATATATATTTTTTATTTTATTTTTGAATAAAAAAAAAAAAAAAAAAAAAAAATATATATATATATAAAATTTATATTTTATATATATTATATAATATAATTATATATAATATTAAAATAATAATATTAGTAAAAAATAATAATAATATTAATTATATATATATAATATAAAAATATATATTATATATTTTAATATTATTATTTTAATTTCATATTAAATCTTATATTAAAATTATATTAAATATATATTATATTATATATTTTTATATATAATTTATTATATAATATTTAAAATATTATATTAATATATATATAATATATAATATTATATATATATATATTATATATATTTTTTTTTTTTTTTTTTTTTTTTTGTTTTTTTTTTTTTAAATATATATATATTTATTTATATATAAATTTATTAAAATATATAATTATATAATATAAAATATATTTTTCATTAAGTTTTTTTTTGTTGGTTGTTTTGGTTAACATTATAAAAAATTTAATTTTAATTTATATTTAATTAAAAATTTAAAATCCTATATTATAATTTGATAATAATATATTAAATTTTTTTTAAAAAAAATTTTTCCCCTGTTAATTTTTGTTTTAAATTATTTGTTAAGGAAACTGTTTGGTGCCCCGCTTTTTTTAAAAGCCCATAAAAGGAGGTTTTATCTTTTTTTCTAATTTATTTTTGCAATGAAAAAATTAAAACCCCAATTAAGGAATAGTTTTTGGGAATAATTTAGATTTTTAGCCGGGCTTTTTTTTCCAACAAGGCTTCTTTTGGGGGTTGGGTATTTCTTTGGTTAATTTTTTTTGGTTTAAAGATAAAAATTTTTATGGTTTCGCCCCCGTTCTTAAGTGATAAAAGTAGATTTTCTGTCAGACCTTGGCTTTTTTTCCGTCCTTCCGGGGCGTTTTTTCTGCTAAAAATTTTGGGCCCCAAACAAAATTAATAGACTAAAATTCCGGGGGTAGTCATGTTTTTTGGGGTTAACCCTTTAAAGTATTCAGAGGAGATGTTTAGACGGGGTTTTTTTTCCCTTTAAGCGTTAGGCTGCTTGGATTTATTTCTCCCGCGGTTAGATTTTTGTCATTTTGGCCTGATTCCCCAATAAATTTTTTTTATGCAGCGTTGTACTGCTTGTAGGGGGGAGGAAAATTTAGATTGGGTAATTTACCTTGTGAATTCTGTAGTTTCTTTTTTGCGTCTTTTCTACTTTGGTCCTTTCTTGTTTTTTTGTCTTTCTCTCTGGATGCTTTTTTTTTTATCCATGAGGCTGAATTTATTATTTTTTTCATGAAAATTCTGTAATGCTCAAAAAGTTTGGTGTGGTGCCCCCATACCAAAGTTTTTTTGCTGCCAGTTTTGCGAAGTGCGAGAGTGCTGGTGCTGTGGAATAATGACCTTTGGTTTAGCCAGAAGACCCTTTTCGAGCTTGGGAACCGAAGAAACCCATTTTGGGGGTCCCCCTTTTTGGGTCACCCCTTTGGCTCCAACTCCAACCATCTGAGGTTTGCGAATATTATTATCATTTAATTGAAATTTCAAAAAGTGTCTGAAAAAACATAAGTAACCATAAGTCAAGAACTGAATATTTTTACATTGTATAATTATATACATAAAAACACACCACACCAGGGTTTGGTGTGTTTTTTTTGTGTGTGTGTGTGTGTGTGTGTGTGTTTGTGGTGTGGGTGTGGTGTGTGGTGGGTGTTGTGGTGTGTGTGTTTTGGGGTGGTGTGTGTTTGTTGTGATGGTGTTTTGGGGTGGTGTGTGGTTTGGGGGTGTGTGTGGGGTTGTGTGTGTGGGTGTGTGGGGTGTGTGGGGGGGTGTGTGTGGGTGTGTGTTGTGTGGTGTTGTGTTGTTGTGTGACAGACCTATCCCGCAACAAATTGTATATGCAAAAAACAAGCAATAAAGAAGTACAAAAGATTTATTAAAAAAATCCTCTCCCCCTTTGACAAAACGACTTAAATTTCTATGAGAATTAGCTCAACCCCCCTATGTATTTTTTTTCATGAATTTTTTGAAAATAAATTTTTTTTTTTTTTCAACATCAAGGGTAGCAACATGGTAGAAATGATTTTTTAATTTTTGCAAAACATTATATTTTTAAATCATCACCAACAGTACGAAATGAAACAATGAGGATGAAGACGAGAGAAGCACTAACCACACAGAAAATAAAGTAATAGATCTATGATGATAAAATATGTAAACATTCATATTACAAGCATTCACTTTTATTAATATTTACACACTATTACGCCCAGGAATAAAATCATACTTTTTTCTTTCTTTTCTTTTCCTTTACATCATTTTCTTTTGCCATTTCCTCTTGGGGTAAGACGTCTATGCTCGTAAAAATTTAGTAAAAATTTTTGACTGTGCTGAAAAAGAAATCAAACATGCAATGTGGCGAAACAACAGGGGGAGGGCAGACACTTGCGGGCAAGGACGGGCCGGGGGGCTGGGGGAAAAAAGAGGAGAACAGAGGGGGTGAGGGAGGGGAGGGGGGAACGAGAGTTTGAGAGGGGAGGGACAGGGAAAGAGAGAGGGGGGAGGATGGGGAGTTGGGGGAAAGGGGAGGGGGACGGGGGAAGGACAAATAAAAAAACAGAGAGAGAGACGGGAGGAGAAAAAAGGAGACGAGGAGGAGAGAAGAGGAGGAGAGAAAAGAGAGAGAGAGAGAGAGAGAGAGAGAAAAGGAAGAGAGAGGAGAAGAAAGACCATCAAATTAAAATCAGGTTTCGCCCCCAGTAAAATCTCCTTCCCCCTCGTGCGATCCCCAAATTACCGGCCCGGCTTTCAAAGGGGCAGAGTGTTGGCATCACTCTTTTTTCAGATAAATAACGCAGTGAGTAAACCCCTTTCACGGCGCCTCCTTTATATGCGAAAGGTGAAGTGTTTCTATCACAGTTCTTTTCTTTCCAGTTTAATCCCGCAAAATTGCCTTCCTGCTTCATGGTAACCTTTTTCTCTTTTTTCCCTCAGTCTCTTTCTATAAAACCAGTATTTTAAATTTTAGGTTTGAAATTCGAACTGACTGCCTACTGTTTTAGCACATTGGCATGGATATGCTGTAAAAATTATATTGAATATATGTATATTTTTTAAGATTAGATATATAGATAGATAAATAGATTTAAACAGGATAGAGATAGAGATTTTTATATAGATTAATTAGATATACTTATAAATTAAAAAAATTTGTTGTGTTGTGGTGTGTGTGTGTGTGTGGTGTGGTTGTGTGTGGTGTTGTGTGTGTGTGTGTTTTTGTGTGTGTGTGTGTGTGTGTTGGTGGTGGTGTGGTGTTGGTGTGGGCAAAATAGATTGTGTGTGTGTGTGTTTTTTATATTTTTTAAATTAAAAAAAAACATATATATATATATATATATATTATATATATATTTTATTATATTTTATAATATATATATAATATATATATATATATATATAAAACTCATCCGTTATTTGAGTTTTTGGTCCAAAAGAGAAGGACCCCCTTTTAGCCATTTTTGCCCCCAGATCCACTTCCCAAGATTTTAAACCCTTTGTCGGGGTCCCATCTAGGGGAAAAATAAGATGAAAGGAAGGGGGGACTCTTTACCCTTGGGGGAACCTTTCCAGAGAAGTGATCATCTGTCAGGGAATCCACCCCAACTGATTTTCCCTTTTTTTATGCGCATCTCAGGAAGTGGCCCTCATTTTTCGTGATAAAAATAAGTTGTGAATTAAAAAAAAGAAAAGGACGAGCACCAGAAGATATATATTATCATCAACTACTCTCTATATCTGAGAATGTGAGAACAAGATGCTGCCCATGCGCAGGCTCCCTCTCTCCACGCAGCTCTGGAGCAAAAGGAAAAAACATAGACCGATGGTTTTGGGGACCACGGGTCACAGATTTTTCAAAACGGGTCCAAATGAAAACGAACAAAAAGGGGGGTGCTTATGTGCACTAGCGCATGCATAAACACCAACCTGCACACACGCACGATTTTTTTTTTTTGGGGTGGTTTTTGTGTTGTTGTGTTTGGTTGTGGGGTGTGGGGGTGTGTGTATGTGTGGGTGTTGGGGGGGTTGTGGTTGGGGGTTTTGTGTGGTGGGTGTGTGTGGGTGTGTTGTGTGTGGTTAAAATCGAGTGCGCAATTTTTTTCTGCCGCGATGGTCCCCTGGTTAGAGCATGGCTTTGAGGGATTGGTCCCGGTTCAAATTCCCACCGGGCTTTCGAAAAAAAAAAAAAAAGCCCGCGCTCCGTACTGGCTCGAGCCCGATCTCACAGCGAGAAAACCATATCCCTTGAAAGTAGGGGGAAATCGCTGCCGTGGCACGGTTTAGCGCACCGAACCCCCCCGGTTTATTTTAAAATGCTAAAAACCTCTCCATAGTGATTGAGAGAGGCCTATGCTCTGCATGGATGAAAGGTGTTGGGAAAAAAAAAAAAAAAAAAAAAACAAAAATATATATATATATATATATATATATATATTTTATAAGATTATTTTAAATATATATAAAAATATATTTTATATATATATATAAATTTTAAACAAAAAAAATATTTAAAATAAAATGGGGTGGTGTGTGTAAAAAGTAAGACTGCCCCCCTCCCGTTCTGACAAAATCCATGTATTCCCCTCTTGCTTTTTTATTTCTTGACGTTGCAAGCACTTCGAATGAAAACTAACAGGAACGAGAGATTCTCATCTACAAGGTAAGGTGAACAGAGATAGATAGAAGAAGAGAGAGAGAGAGAGAGAGAGGGGGAGGAGAGGGGGAGACAATATATTCATTTTTTTTAAACACACAGGAGCATACAGTCAGAAAGACGGACAGACTGACAGAAAGACAAACGGACACAGAACAGCCGTAGCAATTTGCCTCCCGGGCCGATCTGTGCAGGATGTTATATTGAGAATTCCCTGTGTCAGAGGAGGGAGGGCTGTAAACGGAGAGAAGGACATTGTTAGTACTCTACAGAAGGCGGTACGCCGAGCATGCTAAGGCAATGGTTAAAGCTGGGGTGATAGGTAGACACTCAGAGGGTTTAGAGCTCTGGTAGGAAGCCACGTAGAGGTATAGAATAGAGAGTTTCAGGAGGTTTAGCGCGGTGATGGGAAGTCACATAGAGGGTTCAGAGTGGTGATAGGGAGCCACATAGAGGGTTTAGAGATCTGTTAGGGAGTCATGCAAAGGGTTCAGATTGGTCACAGACGAGTTTAGAGCGGTGATGGGAAGTGAGGTTCTAGTCTCGCAGAGGGTCTAGAATGGTGATAGGAGGCCATATAGAGGGTTTAGGGAGCTATGTAGAAGGTTCAATAAGGATGATAAAAAGCCGCACAGAGTTTAAAGCGTGCAGAATGATGACAAAAAAAACTCTACGTAGAGATTAGAGCAGTGAACCGGAGCCGTGCAAAGTGTTCGGAGTGCTGATAGGGAATCGTTCTGGGTTTTAGAAACACTGTTAGAAAGACCTGCAGATGTACTGAACGAAAAAGGAGAATGGTTGGATGTTCAGGCGTTTGCGGTGGGGGAGAACGATTCGATTTCGTGAATCATTGATCAGCTTTCGTTGCTTTCTTCTTCTTCTTCTTCTTCTTCTTCTTCTTCTTCTTCTTCTTCTTCTTCTTCTTCTTCTTGGAGAATGTCACTGTCATTATAATCATATTTTTTTATTGATGGCGTTGTTTTGTGTTTGTTGTTGTTGCAGATGACGTCTTTACTATTTTATTATTATTAATATTGTCGTTCTTCTTGTTAGTCTTATGATAATCGTAATTATTGTTGTTACTATTATAACTATCATTATCATTATTTTCATGGCTACTACTGTTAATACCATTACTGTTATCGTAATTCCTATAATTTTTATTACTGTTAATAGCATCATTAGCATTATATATACTGTTATTACTATAACAGTAATTATTATCACTTCATCATATTAACATTATCAATATACTCCTCCTCCTCATTATCATTATTATTGTCATTATTATTATTATTGTCATCATATTAGTATTACCATCATCATTATTATTATCACTATTATCATTATTTTTATCTTCATCATTAATATCATTATTACTATTATTATTATTATTACTATTACTATTACTATACTATTACTATTAATTATTACATTACTATATTATTATATATATTACTATTATTATTATTATTATCATATTATTATTGTTATTATTATTATTATTATTATTATTATTATTATTGCTATTATTATCATTATCATTTTTATTATTATCTTTATTATCATTATTATTATTATTGTTGTTGTTGTTGTTGCTATTGCTGTTATTATCTTTTTTTTTTCTTTTATCACTATTACTGTTATTAATAATATTACCATTATCATCTTTATCATCATAATCATAATCATAATCAATCATAATCATAACCATAACCATTACCATTACCATTACCATTACCATTACCATTACCATTATCATTATCATTATCATTATCATTATCATTATCAATCATTATCATTGTCATTGTCATTGTCATTGTCATTGTCATGGTTCATTTGTCATGTCATGTCATTGTCATTGTCATTGTCATTGTCATTGTCATTGTCATTGTCATTATCATTATCATTATCATTGACATTATCATTATCATTATCATTATCATTATCATTATCATTATCATATCATTATTAATTATTCATTATCATTATCATTATATCATCATCATTATCATTATCATTATTATTATCATAATTATCATCATCATCACCACACCATCACCATCACCATCACCATCACCATCACATAACCACACCATCACCATCACCATCACCATCACCTCACATCAC
Source organism: Penaeus monodon (assembly GCF_015228065.2). Lineage (NCBI taxonomy): Eukaryota > Metazoa > Arthropoda > Malacostraca > Decapoda > Penaeidae > Penaeus > Penaeus monodon. The sequence continues at coordinate 32,926,067 of NC_051420.1, read as the reverse complement.
CATCACCATCACATACATCATCATCATCATCCAGCACATCATCACATTCATCATAATCATAATCATAATCATCATCATCATCATTATTTATTATTATTATTATTATTATTATTATTATTATTATCATGATTATTATTATTATCATTATTATTATTATTATTATCATTATATTATTAATTATTATATTATTATTTATTACTATTATTATTATCATCATCATCATCATCATTATCATCATCATTATCATCATTACTAATATTGTTATTATCATCGTCATTGTCATTATCATTGTCATTGTCATTGTCATTGTCATTGTCAGTTGTCATTGTCATTGTCATGTCAGTTATTGTTATTGTTATTATTATTATCATTATCATTGTCATTATTATTATTATCATCATAGTAGCATTAGTATTGTTATTATTATTATACTTTAGTATGACTATTATCATTATTATTATTAATAATGTTATTGCTGTTCTTGTTGTTGTTGTTGTTATTATTATTATTATCAATCTTATTATTATTATCTCATTATTATCATTAATTATTAATATATCCGTCAATCATTATCATTATTAATATTATTATTACCATTATCAATAGTAGTAGTGGTAGTAGTAGTAGTAGTAGTATTGTTGGGGTAGCAGGGGCATTCTGCCCTCAGGGAGTTCTGCGTCCCTGTCGGGAGAGCTGGGGAGGCTGGGGATTACCGTCGCTGCTCTCTCTTTAAGGTGCGAACGCATGGTACGTGGTGAGACCAGGTAGTGGGGTTATACCTTAACACTGGGTCTGGTTGTAACAATGGTGCGCGCTTAGTGAGTTGCGGTGGCTGTCTCTAACGCTTCACTCCTCAGTCATGAAGGTTACCCTGTTGACGAGCGTATTTGTTGTGGAGAATGAAGCATACTCTGGGCTTCATCTCGTCTAGTGGCAGTCTACGCTCCTACTGAGGGAAGTGGGCTCGAAGAGAAAGATATGTTTTACACCAAACTTGACTCTGTAGTGGATCAGTGTCCCCGGGGGGACACCCTCATCGTATTGGGGGACTTCAGTGCGGTCACTAGCACTGACAGGGAAGGATACGAGCAATGCATCGGTCCTAGGCTCTGTCCAGGAATACAATAGCGAACTAACTCTTAGGACTTGCAAGATCTAGGAGGATGAGGATTGCGGGATCGTGATACTAGAGACGAGATTTACACGCTGGACTTGGTACTCCAATACTGGTAGCTTAAGAGATCGACCATATTCTTGTGGATGCTCGCTGGAGGAGTCTTCAGAACTGTAAAGTTTTAGAAGTGTGAGTTCTGTTGCTACCAACCACAGACCTGTTGTGGTAGTGGCAGTCCTCAAATCGTTGATGTGCTTGGCACGCTACAGGACCCTGTGGGATACCTTTTAGCGGAAACCTTTAAGTTGCTGATGAGTGCCTTGGGGCCGGACCTCGGCGAAGGAGGCGTGTTGTCTCGGACGAGACGCTGAACCTATAGAGATGAGTCGTGCTGCCAGAACTGGATGGGGGGAAAAAAAAAAAAAAAAAAAAAAAAAAAAAAAAAAAAAAAAAAAAAAAAAAAAAAAAAAAAAAAAGAAAAAAAAAAAAATCCATGTCCTGCACAGGAGCTGTCTTGCTCAGCTAGAGCTCTTTGAGAATGGACCGGAAAAGTATGTAGAGGCATCGTGGAGAAGTTGGAGGTCAGTTTGTGGTACCATCCCTACCGGGAAAGGAAAGTGAACCAAAGGGACTGTGGGCAACTACAGAGGTACATGGCTCAGTCCTCCGCTATCTTGCTCTTAGCACGAGTGCGCGGACACCTTTTACGAACACAGAGTCATACTGTAGACCAAGGCTTAGCACTTCATGTCCTTGTGGGAACGCCGACTTGAGTTTCAACATTGGTATGCGTTGCTTATGGTGGCTTCAAGAAAGCTATCGACTCAATCCACCGGGAAGCTCTGGAGCTAGTGGGTCTCCGTGGGATCCCCCCTGGATATGGTTGCTGTCTAGCCTGTATACAGATACTGAAAGTGCTGTCAAGGTAGGGGGGGGGATCTCTGCATTTTCCCCGGTGTCTGCCGGGATTGAGGCAGGGATGTGTCCTGCCCAAACCTTTTCAGTATTGTATGGCTGGAACTGGCCGTGCCGTGAACCGAGTTTCTGTAGGATATCAATTAATTATTTCAAGATCAAATACCTTGTCTTTGCCGAGACGCCGTGACGCATTGGAGGTCTGGAAATAACTCGAGTGCTTACATGAATAGCCGAGCCGTTGAGACTCTCGGTCAACTGACCAAGACCAAGGTTCAGAATTTGGAGACTTGTTGGATGTCGATGTTTAGTCTCTGCATGTCTGTGGTGAGAACACTGAGATCTGGATATTTCACTTATCTTGGTAGTGTAGTGCAGAGCGACGGAGGTTCTGACCGGGAAGTCACTCGATGACTCAGTCTATGGACTCACTCAATAGGAGTATTTGGCGCCGTCAGTATTTGACTAGATTGGAGTAAGAGCAGGCTCTTCAGAGCACTGTGATCCCGTCTTACTATACGGGTGTGAGACCTGGACAATGAACACTGCCTGAAGGCCCGACTGACTCCTTCACAGAATCATCAAGTATACCTGGAGGTACAATGTGTCCAATCAGAGGATACTCGTGAGACTGATCAAGACCTATTACGCTCTGATACGAGAGCGCCAATTTCAGCACTATGGGCATGATGGCTCATTTTCCGGGGATTGATCCGACTTGTAGGGTCATCTCGAGAAGGTGACCCAGGCTGGAGAAAGGACCAAGGGAAGGCCACGGAAAACTATGGCTGAAGCAAATCGATCAGATCTGCCAAGATGTGCTGGAAAGCTGCATGGAGGCTTGCTAAGAGTGGCTGGGGGGTCGCGGAAAAAAGCGCAGCATCGTATACCCACTTATGATGTAACGATTAATCTAGAATTTATGTCAATTATTCTGATTATACTATTGCTATTATTATTTGTTTATATTATTATTATTGTTATTATTACGATTACTACTACTGCTGATACTACTAGTATTCTCTGTTTTATCATTATCAATATGATTATTATTATTATTATTATTATTTATATTATTATTTATATTATTATTATTATTATTATTATATTACTGTTATTATATTATTGTCATTATTAGTAGTATTATCTTTATACATTATTACTGTTATTGTCATGATCAATATCATCATTAGTAGTAGAGGTAGTAGTATCATCATCATCAATATTATTTTTTTATAATTATTACCATTGCTTCATTATTACTATTATCATTATTATACCTTATGATTGTCATTCTTATTGTTATTACTATTATTACTATTATTATTATTATTAATTATTATCATCATATATTATTATTATAACATTACTATCATTATTATTATATTATTATCATTATTATCATTTTATTCCTATTATCATTAATCATTAGGATCATCATTATGATTAATTTTTATTATTATTCTTATTAATTATCTATTATTATTATAATTGTTATTATTATATTTATAACTATTATTATTACTAATCATTATTAGTAATTATATCAAAAATAGCAGTCTTATTGTATTATTATATATTATCATTATTATATTATCATTATTATATCATTATTATATTACAAAATAGCAGTATTATGTTATCATTAGATTATATTATTATTATTATTTTATTATTATTATATTATCATTATATTATGTATTAATTATTGCGGGATGTTCTTGTTGTCCTTGTGGTTTATCAATTATCATTATCATTATGATTAATTATTCACTATTACATTATCACTCATTTTATTATTTAGTATCATTATCATTATCATTATTATTATTATTATCGTATCGTGATCGTTATCGTTATCGTTATTAGTATGAGTATTTTATATTATTATAGTAATTATAATTATTATTATTATCATTATCATTATCATTATTATTATCATCATTAGTATTATTATTATTATTTATTATTATTATTATTATGTTATTATTATCATATCACTCTTGGTATTAGATCATTATTATATTATTATTATTATTTATTGTTGTTGTTGTTGTTGTTAATTGTGTTGTTGTTGTTGTTGTCGTCATTATCATCATCAATATCACCATCCTCATCATAATCATTATCATTTTGTATTGGACTATTAGTAGTAGTAGATAATATTAGTAGTAGTTATTAATATTATTAGTATCATTATTGTTATTATTATCATTATTATTATTATTATTATTATTATTATTATTATTATTATTATTATTATCATTATCATCATTATTATTATTATTATTATTATTATTATTATTTTATCATTATTAATATTAGTATTAATAGTAGTAGTAGTAGTAGTAGTAGTAGTAGTAGTAGTAGTAGTAGTATTGTTGTTGTTGTTGTTGTAATATTATCATGTTAGTATTATCAGTTTTATGTATTGTTGTTGTTGCTGTACTGTTGCGCTGTTGTGTTGTTGTTATTATCATTATCAATCATCATCATACATTGTCCATCATTCTCCATAATATTTTCCATCATTCATTATCATCATCATTAGCATTATCATTATCATAATATTATCATTCTAATTAGTATTAAGCAATATTCGCCATTCTGTTATTAATGTCATACTATGTTAATCATCATTATTATTATTATTATTATTATTATTATTATTATTTTCATTATTATTATCATCATTATTATTATTATTATTATAGTATTATTAATTAATTTATTATATTATTATTATTATTAATATCATTATATTATTATCATTATTATTACTATCATTATGATGTTATTACTGTCATTATTATTATCATCATTTTCATTATTATTGTAATTATTATTATCAGTATCATCATTACTATTAACGCTATTCATAAAATGTTTACAGTGTCTCATTTTATTATTATTATCCGCATCTCATCATCCTCACTATTATCATATCATTCATTATCTTTATCAATATCCTTTTATTATTCATTATTATCATTATCATTATTTATATTCAGCATCAATGTTATTATTATCAGCATCATCATACTGCTTCTACCAGTTAGTAGCAGTAGCTTACTGGGAGTAGCTTCAAAAAGTGGCTGTACTGTACTAGTAATAATAAAAGGAGTAATAGTAGATTAGTATCATAACCATATCGTTACTAGTATTAATATAAACAGGAATACCAATTCATAATCTACTCGGGATCCTCATCTTGGATTATCACTCTGTTATTATTCGTCTACGACAAACTGTATATCTCCATCTGATTCACGGACGATCTGCCGTCAAAAAGGGCACAGCTTTGCGAGAGGAATTTCGGGGTCTACATATGGACAGCGGGTTGAATAAGATACACTTTGAGTAAAGTCACTTCGCTTAATGGACATCAGTATATTTAGGTTTAGTTAATTTATGTACACACAATAGCGTCGCTCTTCTGCATTGTTTAGATGCATATGACTCAATAACCTCGACGGGACACGAGACTGGGGTTTTGGGAAATTTTATGAACTTTCATTGATGAAATGATAACAGGATGTCAGAGAGTTTAGCAGAAGTATATA
>NC_051420.1:32905475-32910475 GCF_015228065.2 Penaeus monodon | reverse complement strand
AGATATGTATATATATGCATATATATATATACATATATATAATTAATATATATATAATATATATATATATATAATATATATAGATATATATATATATATATATATATATATATACGACGGATGTCTATATATACATATCTACTAGAGAGAGAGATACGAGTAGAGAGATGAGGGAAGATATAACCTAGATAGATAGATAGAGATAGTGATGTATAATAGAGAGAGTGTAGAGAAGATAGAGCTTATATATGAGATACATAGAGAGATATATAGAGAGAGGGATAGATAGATATAATGAGATAGATATAGATAATATATATACATAGAGATATATAGATAAAATATATCTAGATATAGTACAGATATATATATATATATATATATGAATATAGAGGTATATATAGACATCCGCATATAGATGCGAGATAGAAGAGAGAGAGATATAATTATAGATGAGATATGATAGAGATAGAGAGATACAGATATAGTAGATAATAGGAGAGATATGCATCTATGATAGTAGATATATAGATATAATATATAATAAGATAGATAGAATATAGTATAGAGAGACGATATAGATAAGTATATTATAGATAGATGAGATATATGCATATATGTACAGAATATATATATTATATATAGAAGATATATATCTAGATATATATAATATATATATATATATATATATATATAGTATATATATGCTATATAGACCTATAGAAGATACTATATATACTTATATTAATATATATAGCTATAGACATCCGCATATGTATAGATATATATATATATATATAGATATAATTAGAGATAGTATATATATATATATAGAGTTATATATTATATATATATGTATATGTATATAGATAGAGAGATATATTATAGATTATACTATATATTAGATATAGATATATATATATATATATATATCTAGAGAGCGAGAGATAGAGAGAGAGAGGAGACAGAGGAGGGAGAGAGAGAAGAGGGACGAGAGAGAGAGAGAGAGATTTGTAGGAATATAGATTATATAATCTAAATCTAATCATGCATCTGATACTATGTTTTATATTTATTATTTACACTCAAACATATGCGAACATTTTTGTGTGCATGTATGTGCGTGTGTATGCATGTGTGTACAAGTGAGCATATGTACATAGTGATTTGTAATAATAAAATGATAATGCTAATAATCATAGTAGTGTGTTATGATACTGATGAAAGAATAGTGTGTTGATGATCATTGTAATAACAGTAACAATAATAATAATAATAATAATAATAATAATAATAATAATAATAATAATGATAATAATAATAATAATAATAATAATAATAATAATAACAATAATAATAATATAATTGATAAAAAGTAATTATTATTATTAGTATATTATTATTATTATCTCATTATTATTATTATATTATTATTATATTATAGTATTATATATTATTATATACTATTATATTATTATTCTTATTATTATTATACTATTATTATTCATAAATTATATCGTTATCATAATCGTATATGCTACTATTGCCACTATTACCAATATTAATTATAATGACAATAATGACAATAATAAAAAAGTTAGAATGTTGATAATCGTAGTAATGACAACAAGAATACTACTTCCAATACTGTTTAGTAAGAACGACACTGGCAATAACAACACAAATGATAACAAACAACATGAAACTCCATCATTCAGCTCATATCATTCACGCCCTGAAAGAATGTCCAAAAATACAGGATAAAAAAAAAGAGTCATGTACGAAAATCATACTTTATAATGATATAATATATTAATTGGGCTCTCCAGCACGGAAAGGTGAGGGCCACGCCGGGACTCGATACTAATCCCTTTTCATTAGTGATTCATGGCCAAAATGACGGATCATTCTGGATATTTACCTTTGTGGCCTTTTTGCTGTTGTTTTGCTGTTAATGATATATGTTTCGTAGAGAATGATGGTGAGTATTAATTCATTTATTGTCATTGCAGTTTTGGTTATCACCTTTATTGTTATCATGAATGTTATTGTTCTTACTATCATATACATGCATTAATACATGCATATATATAGCCTAATATATATATATATTATATAATATAATATATATATATATATATATATTATATTATATATATATATATAGCTACACACACACACATATATATGTATAATATTATTATTATATTATATATATATATATATATATATATATATATATATATTATATATATATATATAATATATATATATAAATGTGCGTGTGTATATGTGTGTGTGTGTGTGTGTGTGTGTGTGTGTGTGTGTGTGTGTTCTGTGTGTGTTTGTGTGTGTGTGTGTGTGTGTTGGTGAGTGACGTTGGTGTGTGTGAGTGGTGTGTGTGTGTGAGTGAGTGGTGTGTGTGAGTGAGTGTGTGTGTGTGTGTGTGTGTGTGTGTGTGTGTGTGTGAGTGAGTGTGTGGGTGTCTGTGTGTGTGTATGAATTTACCAGATTTCTTTTAAACACTGAATGTGGCTATTGACAGCTGCTTTATTAACATTAAAAAATTAAATCCTTAATAAATTCAGTACATTGAAAATAGTATCCATGTTTTGTCGTTGCTGTTCCATTTCCATATCTATCTGTTACTGATGGCACTAATATTTCTCAGTTGCATGGCATATGAGCCTAGAGTGAAAGCGTGAGATTTTATAATTAAAATTTTTTTTTTGCACCACGGCCCTTTGTTTTTTGTCACAATCGCCTACGATATACAATAGCTGACGGTCTTTCAAAGTCACAGAATTTACAATGTCTCGATTATTAGGTAATCCCTGATTCAGAAAGCGAACCCTCATATCTTGCACGGTCAGCGACGATGCAATATTCCCGTGCTTTTATTTCGTGACGTCAGCATAGGTGTAGCACCTTGCCAATATTTTTTTTACAATATATTTTTTAAAAATATATTCCAATAAAAGAAAGTAACAGCATATCAATCATTGACCAGTGAACAGTGACTAAACATACATACCCATACTTGCTTTACTGTTTCTAGCGCTTTTGAGAGAAAAATCACCGAATATTTCTGAGATAAGATGAGATGGTATCCTAGGTTTGATCTGAACATGTTGTTGGGTTTCTGTTGTTTTGGTTTATACATCAAAAATCTTGTTATTGGACAGATTTGCACTTGTCAACAGCGCAATTGGATTTCATAATGTCACGCACACGCACAGCTCAAGCAACACGCACGTACACACACACGCACACTCACACGCACACAACACCCACACACACACACACACACACACACACACACACAAACACCACACAGACACACACACACACACAAAATACACATACACACACACACACAGACCCACACATATATATAGCTAAGCTAGATATCTATACCACACACACACATAAATATATATATGATATATCTATAGAGATATAGAAGTATATAGAGATATAGAGAGAGGTGATATATATATGATATACTATAGATATATATACATAATATATATATATGTATATATAGATAGTATATATATAGATATAATATATATATCTCTATATATAGATAGATATATATATAATATATAAATATTAATAGATACATATATACCCACACAACCATGCATATATGTACTATCTAATTACACTATGGATCTTGAGTTATCAATCTGTCTATATGTGCTTTTATGCATATGGTTATTGTAAACTATCCCACACAGTTCCAAGATCTCAGTAGTAATGGTAACAGTATTAATATTGGGGATTGTCTACCATCTTATATATATAGAATATATATATATATATATATATATATATATATATATAGAGCTAAAATTATATATATTTAACAATACACACCCACACACACACACACACACACACACACACACAACACACACACACCACACACCCACACACACACACACACATTTATGTGACGTGTGTAGTGTGTTTGTTGTTAGTAATCTAGGTAGTATTGCATATGCTCCCAAAAAAAACTTAGACACGCAATTGTACACGAACAAAAACACGCAGTATGAAAACGCACACATATGAAGGTCATTTCCAAGAGTCACCTTTTAAAAAAAAAGTATTGCAGTATTAAGGACAGAAACTAAGCTTTTCATATGATCGAGTTATACTGAGAGGATATATCAATAAAAAGTAATGGCGATTTCTCTATTCTACGATTTCAATATGTTCTTTGCTAAGGTTTGCATATTAAGGATAATGAGGAGCAATCCCAAATTCTATTACCCAAATATGTCATCAAAAGAGCACAGGATGTTATTTGCATATTCAACTTATCCTGCTGTGAAATAAAACAGGAATATTAAGCACTTTAGAATCCAGATTATTTATGATAATTTCCGCAAAAAAATACATTTAACGCACTTGCGCGATGCAAACATTTTTATTAATCGATTTAATTCTCTCCTCTTCTCTCTCTCTCGCTCTCCTCTCTCTCTCTCTTGCTCTCTCTCTCTCTTTCTCTCTCTTCTCTCTTCTCTCTCCTCCTCTCTTCTCTCTCTCTCTCTCTTCTCCTTCTCTCTCTAACTCTCTACTCTCCTCTACTCTCCTCTCTCTCTCTCTCTCTCTCTCTCTCTCTCTCTCTCTCTCTTCTCCCTCTCTCGTGCGCGCTTTCTTTTCTCTCTAGATGTGTTGTGTGTGTGTGTGTGTCAACACACACACACACACACACACACACAACACGACACACACACACACACACAACACACACACACACACACACACACACACACAAACACACCTACACACACACACACAACACCACATACATCTATCTATTTAGGTATGTGGGTTTCCGTGTGTGTGTGTATATAAGTATATATATATGTATATATATATAATATAATTATACTAATATTCTATATATATCTCATATATATATATATATATATTAATATACATATATTATATATTATATATATATATATTATATATAATATAGATAT
>NC_051420.1:32887975-32900475 GCF_015228065.2 Penaeus monodon | reverse complement strand
TAAAGCAGGAACATAACAATCGCATCGACACACATGCTGCGTCTACGTTTTATCATTACTACATTCTAGAAATTGGTCCTCAAGCCATGCGGTACCCGGTTCGACGCGAGTGGGTCGAAGAGTGCAGAGAAGCGATGGCGATTTTAAAACTTATCTTATCATTATATTTATATCCATATCATTTAATATTATCATTTAAATTTGTGATAATAAAATTTAAATTTAAATTAAATAAAAATAAAATTTAAATAAATATATAAAAAAAAAAAAAAAAATTTCTATAAAATTTTAAAATAATAATAATGATATAAAAGATAATAATAAATTTTAAAATGAAAAAATTTTTAAAAAATTTAAATGAAATAAAATTTATAATGCTAATATAATATATGAAAATGATAATTTGGATAAAATAGGGAATTTTTATTATGAAAATGTGAAAATGGATGATGATAAAAATGGTGATGATGATTAAAAAAAATAATATAATAATAACTATAAATAATAAAATAATAAAAATAATACTTATAGTATAATATAGTTATAATAATAACAACAAAATAAGATTAATAATAATAAAATAATAATATAATAATATAAAATGGTAATGATGAAAATTTAATGATATATGAAAATAAGGAATATTAAAAAGACAAAAATATTAATAACAATTATGATAGGATAATAGGGAAAACAGCAATAACGGAAATGATAATAATAATAAACTTATTAATAGTATCAAAACATGATAAAAACAAAAATCATAAAAATATAATGTAAAAATGATTGAAAATGATTATATAAAATTAAAAATAATATGATATTTTACTATTGTCATTATCATTATTAGTTATATTTTATCATCATTTTACATTTCATTATAAAATGGTAAAAATTTTTTATTCTATTATTATTGTTTTACTTATATTATTAATTAATAGCATAGCATAGTAGTAGTATTGTTGTGTTGTTCGTGTTTTATTAATTATCTTATTTTCCTATTTTTATTATATGATGACGATGATTATTATTATTTACTATTAAATTAGTATTACCATTCTAATATTATTTTCATTACATCAATTTATAACATTGTATCATTATTTCCTTATCATTACTTTATCATTTTTCATCATTTCAGTTATTATTTTTATTGAACCGTATTCAGGGTGACAAATGTATAAAGGTAGAATGAAATGAATATCTTCACAATGCAATAGATTTTTTGACCGGGGTTTCATTTATCTTCGTCAAATAGATACTAAAAGAAATTACAGATTTAAATTATACCCCTGACAACTGTGCCCTCCCCTCGTTTTTCGTAATTTTGGGTTTGTTACCTTGATGCTGTGTTGACATTTTTTTTTCCGCCCGCTTTGTATTTTGCTTCCATAATTTTTCTGTTTTTTTTTTTTTGTTTGTTCAGCCCCTCCGGGGTTTTCTCTGTTTTTTTCCAGTTCGAAAAAATCCCAGTTTCACTACATTACCCCCGGGGCGTTGGAAGTCCTGTGGTACGGATGTCAGCTCGATGTTTGGTGATCCTGGTGCTAAAACCCACGGCCTTTTTTCACCAAGTATGCTGTAGGGCTCTGCGGCAGGGTATGGCGATATACAACCTATTAGTGTTCTTTCGGGTTTCTTCCTGCTCGTTTTAAATCACGTTCTTTTCCCCGAGAGCGGGCGATTTTCACGTCTGCCAATTTTCTGCGATCGCCTGGAAATGCTACTTGGCGGTAAGGGGAACATTATTAAGGGAGGTGCAGGGTTGACTTGCGAGTATTTTTCTCTGCCTATTTCTGGGTTTTAAAGCGGGGGCCCTTTGGGGATTTTTGTTTCATGGAAAAATTAAATTATTAGCAACCTCATCCTCAGAAATTCAGGACTGCAGATTCTCAGTGCTCTGGGGGGAGCAATAAGGGAAATTATCATCTTTTTTTGGGGCTTCCCGAATTAGAAAACGTAGCCATCTTTTCCCCCCCCCCCGAGGGATCAAGTGCCCGGGAAAGGAAATTTTTCTGATCCTCCCCTTCCTCCCTCCGCGGTAAACTGGTTTCTCCCTGGACAGAGTTAACCGCGTCAGTGTATGCTGTAAGCACGACCCTTTTGGGGGCAAATAAGAGGACATCTTTTTCGTAACGAAGCCAAATTTTAATTCTGCCGATTTATCCTTGTAGTTTTCCCTCTCTAGCGTCTCCTAACAGCAGCGCAAAAATGGGTCGGGGAGGAAACGAACAAGAAATTTTGAAAAATTTTGCTTTTTCCTGCGGGTTTCAAATTATAACTGGGCCTATTTACTGTAGGTGTAATGTAGTAGATAATAATAATAAAAAAAAATAATAATAATATATAAAAAATTTAAAAAAAAAAAAAAAAAAAAAAAAATAAAATAATAATAATGATAACAATAATAATGATATGATGAGTGAGAGATGTGATGATATGATGATGATGATATAAAATAATAAAAAAGGATAATTATAAGATGTGATGATGATGAAAGATGATGATGATGAATATTATTATAATATATATATATATATATATCATCATCATCATTTATCATCATCATCGTTGCTTTGTTTATTATTTCATTATACTATTATTTTCATGTTGATGATGGGGTGTTGATAATGATGAGATGATAAAGATAGGTGATGATGATGAAATGAAAAAGTTTATAAGATGATGTGCTTGATGAAATAAAAAAGAAATGATATTTTTTGTTTGTGTGTCGATAATAATGATAATGTATAAAGAGATAATGATATATGATGAGTTTATGATGATGTGGGGGGAGAGGAGAAGGGAGGATAAAACCAATGATGGATGTATAGAAATAACTAATGATGGTAAGGTAATAACGTAAGTTTTTTTAAGTATGATATAATAAAATAAAAATATAATAATATAATAAATTAAAAATAATAATTAATAATAATAATAACCCCATATGCAGATTCATTGAAATTTTAAATTTTATGATAAAAAATGAAATGAACGTAATGAGGATAAAATAATAACAATAAAAATAGCGATAATAAAATTATAGCAAAAAAAAACAAAAATAATTTAATCAAAATATGATGAAATATTAATGTGATTTGATTTATGATATGTTATAATGATTAATCATAATGTTAAAATGATTAATAATGATTATAATAGATAATAAAAATATTTTTATAAAAAAGAAAAAAGAAAAAAAAGAAAAACTAAACTGCTGTAATGAGGATACTGGAAATTTTAAACCTAATAAAAAAATTATAATAGGTTGTAAAATCAAAAAATGACAATGAATTTTAATAATTCCAAAAAGATGTTAATTTTGAAAAATACTAATTTCATTTATTAGTTTTTTTTTATCATTACTGTTTTATTTCGTTTTATATCATTTCAGTTACTTTATTACAATAATAGATAGTAGCGATAATAAGATGGTGATGATGGGCCATAATAAAGAATTAAAAAAATAATAATGTAATAAGATGTCATAATAAAGTAACGAAAAAAAATAGTAAAAATAATAACAAAATTTAACAAAAACAAAAATGGTAATGATAACATAATAATTAAAAAATGAAAATAAAATGAAAATAAAAATAATAACAAAAACAATAATTTTAATATATGATTTTAATTATGATATTGATTATATGAATGTAGTTTTATATATAATATATATAAATATATATATATATATATTTATATCAAATTACTATAATTTTGAATCGTCGTGTGGGGAAAATTCGGGGCGTTCCCAAACCCGGTTCGTTGTGTTTTTGGGGGCGCGTAAATCGGGTATTGGGGTACCTTATTGGGTTTAAAAATTTCTTTTTAAAATCTCAATAAATTCTTAAAAAACAATAAAATTTTATTAAATCAAATATAAATTTATTTGCTCTAAAATTTAGTTTAGGGATAAAAATTATGCATAACAATTTTTTTTAAAAATATTTTCTTAAAAACAATAAATTTAATTCCCCCCCCCCCCCCCCAAAACTTTTTTCGTGTATATGGGGGAGAAAATAACACACTTTTTGGTCTGAGAATGTTGAAAACATTTTTCACTACATGGCATCTTTAAGGCTCTTGGATCCTTCACAAATGTTGATTTTTAGCCGTCAGGCCCATAGTTAGTCTTGTGTCCCCCGATTTTTGGGTCTTGTTATGAAACTTCCACTTTCGTTGGGGGATGGATCTAGTCACCCCCCCTGCCAAGGTCATCTCTAATCCCCTACTTTCGTACTTTTTCTAGAGGTTCCTTCATTTTTCCCCTCCATTTTTTCGCAAAAACAACTCCTGATGCGGGTTTCAAGTCGTTGTAAAGGGGGAAAAACGATCACGGGGGTTGAGGGGGCAGCTGCCCTGGTCTTCCCGATCACTCGCTTTTTCCCACTTATCCCATTGTTAGCCCCCAAATTATTTTCTTTTTTACGTGTTTGACATCAGTGCAACCCAATCTTAAACCTCCCTCACCATCGATGGAGATTTTTAAAAACTTTTGATTGCTTGAAGGCTCTAACGAGAGCCCAAATTTTAAATGAATGTTTTAAAATCCTAGTCCCTTCTTAAACTGAAAGGGGCATTTCTTTTCTTCAACTCTCTGAAAAATCATTTTCTTCTCTCACTGTGAAAGCCCCCATTTTCATTTTTTCGACCATCTTTATATTTGCATCTATCCTTTACTTAGAAATGTGTTGAAGAAATTCCCCTCTGACCCTCTGCTTCGGGGATCTCTCCCCTTTCTCAATTCCCGACCAAATCGCCTCTTGTTTATTAAAAGGGGGGAATTGAAAATTCCACCCCCAAAACCTTAGTGGGATTTAAATTTAGATTCCAAAAGATTCCTCTTCCCTCCTCCCTTAGGATCGGCTATCCTTGGGGGGTTGAAACCAATCTGGATGTGGAGACCCCGGGAATCCTTTGTACTCGTGTAGAAAGCTACTTAAAAACTGGTCCAACTCCGGTCAATCAATTTTACTACAACAACGTGGGGAAAAGCCGCAGAGCGTTGTACGGTCTGCACCCCACATAGATAAAAAAGAACGACCCGCGTTCGAGACCTTTCCCATGTGGAATCATACATCCCCCTTTTTTCTTTTTTTCTCGTATAAAAAATTCTAAAAAAAATGATAAATGGATAATTTTTATGGTGTTCTAAAATCAAACAAATTTTCAAAAGTATTATATTTGGTTCGGACGATAGAACCATTCGGGCAAAACACTTGTGTCGCGAAAAGGCTGTAGCAATAAAAAATTTTTTCTGTAAATGAAAAATCATCTTTTTATTAAAATTTTTTTAAAAACCCGACCTATTCCCCCTATGTAAATTGTTAATAAGAGTGACTAAAAGAGATTTATATACGGGAAGGTAATAGATATTAAAATTTGGGGGAAAAAAAAAGTTGTTTTGTGATCGCCCCTTCATTAAGATTTTAACCCCCCAAAAAGATGGGAAACTTAACATACTACTGCAAAGGCGTAACGTCAGCCTTTTAAGGGGGGGAAGGGGGGTTTTGCGAGAAAGGAAAAAAAAAATTTAGAAAAAAGGATTTTTCTACAACTCATCTGCGGTTTAATGTATTTTTTTCTTTCTTGTTAGAAAAATTCTGAAAAGAGTGAATATAAAATCGTCATAGTAATTCTATAATAAATAAAATTTCAAATTTAATCATTGTAGCCCCCCGCGGGATGAAAACTTTTAAAAATTTTTTTTAAAAAAAATTTTATTGTAAAAAGGAAAATCAGACTTGTCTAAAAAATCAAATTCAATCCATTTAAAATGCCGTCGTTAATTTTTTACCGGAGCTCACAAAAAGTCCCCGAAAGCTTGCATCATTTTCTTGCAACCAGTATTTGTTGAATTGGATTTAAAATGAAAATATCTAGTGGACAATGATGACTAATAGAGTTTAAAATTAGGAGGGGAAAACAGATATATAATCGGGGAGGGAAAAAAAGATTGTGGGATCGACATTTTATCCTTTTACAAAAACCCAAAAAAAAGATGCCACTAAACAATTAGGGCACTGGGGGTCTTTTCGGTTTTTTTCTTTTTTGGGGGGAGAGGTGGGTTTGCAGAGAAGAGAGCAAAAAATTTAATAATGAATTTTCTAGGGGCCTTTTTTAACCCGGGCCGATATACGTGGCGTATATGTAATAAAAATCATAAAAATATGATTATTATATTTTTATCATTTCAGTTATTTATTTTTATTATTATTATAACATTTTATTAAACATTTCATTAACATTTTTTTTATAATATGATTGAAGTGCTGGTAAAATATTATAATGAAAATATTTTTAATATTGATAATAAATCACAATATTAAAAATGAGATAAATGTGAAAAAAATAAAAATGATGTTATGTAATAATGAAATATGAAAATCATAAAAATGAAATTATTAGAGAAAAATGATTAATGAAAATAACAATAAAAACCCAAAAATTTTTTATAAAAAATCTCGCGCTTGTGTGCGAAACGGGGTATGAATTAATAAACGTAGATGCTATAATAAATTTGAAGATCTGGAAAAAGGGGAAAAACTTCCGTTTGTAGCATCTTAAACAAAAAAATTTTTAAAACATAAGAAATAATGGCCTTTTCAAAACACCAATTGGACAGCAGCATTCTGAAATTAATCCTTTTTTTTCGTTTTTTTCATTCTAAAATGTTGAAGTAAATATGTGAGGGGGGAAAAGGCACTAAAAAAATACGTGAATGTAAATCCTAATCCGAAGGAAAATTGCTGGTGTTTGAAAGTATTTTTCTAGGGAATAAAACACGAATTTGGGAAAGGAATCTTTGTTTTGCTTGAACTGGAAACTTTAAAAATTGCATGCTTATTCAAAATTCTAAAATTATTCAGTTTTAAATAGAGAAATAAAAAAAAAAAAAATTTTAAATTTCAAAAAAATCGGGAGCATGTGAAGGCTCCCTTTAAAAAATATTTTAACTCTTATATGACGAAAAATGAACTGAAAAACTTTCGCAAAAAAAAGCAAAACAAAAAAAAGACTTGAAAAAAGGAAATTTTAAAAAAATCAAACACCAATTCCGTTGGAAAAAAATTAATAAAATTCAGATCGTTTTTCTTTTATTTTGTATTTTTCGGGGGTGCACTTTGTGGTGAAAAAAAAAGTTTAACTAAAATTTTCTTATTTGGGAAACCCGAAAAAAATTTATATTCCAAAATTGCAAAAAATGAAAAATAAATAACAATTTTTTCAAAAATTTTTTAAAAAAATATATAAAAACCCCTTTTAAATTATTTTAAAGGGCTTTTTTTTCTATTAAAAAAAAATTTTCAAAATGGTTATTAAAAAAAAAAAAAAACAAAAAAAATTTCAAAAAAATTTCCTTTCTAAAAAACTCTTCATTTATAAAAAACTGCTGCTTTAATTTTAAACTCCTTTTCTACACCAAAACAAATATAACATGTAAACTTAAAATTAAAACAAAAAAAATCCCCAAAAAAAAAAAATATAAAAAAAAAAAATTGTAAAAACTTTAAATACTAAATTTTTAAAATTAATTAAAAATACTCCTTTTAAATCTTTTGGGGGGTTTTTTTCTTTTTTTAAAAATTTCCTTTAATTCTTTTATTTTCTTACGGGGAAAATAACACCCCAAAAATTAAAATTTTCATTTCCCCCCAAAAATACTTTAAGACCAAGGTCCCTCTCCATGAAGGTCGGGGCACTGTAGGGAAGCCATCCCTTGTGTAAAAGCCCCCACAATCCGATGCTACTGGAAATTTGACCTTGTGATTGTCACGCAGGAAATCCGATGCCCAAATATTAAAGCAAAAAATAATACTTTATAAAATTACCGTCAAATAATTAAAAAAAAAAAAAGGAAGGGATGCCTAGCAAAAGTCCTTGTAACACAAACACCACACACACACACACACAAAAACACACACACCACACACACACACACACCCCACACACACACATATTTATTAATTATATATATTATATATATATATAATTTATATATATATTATTCTTCTTTTAAGGTAGGTTCATTCTGAGCCCCCGGGGTTCACAGCATATATTTTAATTTGTGGTTTTTTATGTTGTGATGCTCTTGGAGTGAATACGTGGTAGGTCCCCAGTTCCTTTCCACGGGGAGTGCCGGTGGTACCTTTTTGGTAATCTTTCCCCCTCTTTTTTTTTTTTTTTCCGGGGTTGGGACCACACTGATTTGGGCTGGGTAGGAGGCAAACGAGGTGAATTTTCTTGCCAAAAGGGAAAAACGCCCAGTCGGTGCTCGAACCCTCGAAACCCCTGCCCCGAGACATCTTGAGTCCCGGGCCCCTTTTAAACCCTTCGCCCCGCGGCCTTGACATCATGGGCTTCCCCGATTTTTTCTTGGCAATTTTTTAGACGGGGGTTTTGCCCCTTGGGGGTTCCGCCCCGGTTTTTTTTTTTTTTTTTTTTTATCGGTCACCCTCTCTTTTACCCCGGGACTGACTTGGGCCAGCTTGGCCACCGTGGCTAGCAGCAATAAAAGGGGAAGTTTCCTTGCCCAAAGGGAACAAAGGGCCCTGCCCGGTGACTCGAACCCTCCGAACTCAGATTGCCGTCTGACAGTCTTGATCCGACCTCTAACCCTTCGGCTACCGCGGCCCCTATTATATATTATAAAAATATATATATTATATAATATATATATATATATAATATATATATATAATATATAATAAAAAAAATTTTTAAAAAAAAAATTATTATTTTTAAAATATGTAAATTTTAAATTATAAACAGTGCAAAACAAACAGTAAAAACTTTAGAAATAAAAGGCATTAAAAAGGAAATAAATAGTACCAAAAATCATACACATACCCCCGTAAAATGAAATGTTCAATAAACCTCACATGATATTCTTAGGATATCATAAATTTCGATATCAACAAAAAAAGATACTCGCCCATGCCCACGGATGCTCACGTACCACGTATGTTGACCATACTTTCACAGCAAACATGTGACAAACCGAGCAACTGCACATCAGCTTACCTTACACACCCGCATATACACGGAAAACGTCAGCGTGCGTCTCAGAGTGCACGCAAGATAACACTCGCGCACTCATTATGCGCACCCGTACACCCCGAATGCCCACACCAACAAGGCAAATACACACAAAATACATACCTACATATGCACGTTTGTGCACCTATGGGACGTAAAAAAACGCTGGCACTACCGGATAGCACATCTAAGGGGGGGGAAGGTGCTGGTGCATGTCATGCTAATTAGGAACTTCATTTATAATGAAAAAAGAAAATCCCACTAAAATTTAAAATTAAATATCAGAGTATTAATGTTGTCTTTAAAAATATTGCCGGGATGAACTTCCTTATTCCAAAAGTATATAAAAAAGCAAAAGTTAATACTGTCAGAAAAAATATTATAAAACCCGGATTAAATTTTTGAGTTAGGGGGGCCCCCCCCGGCCCCTCTCCCTTCGGCCTTTTTCGAAAAAATTAAACAAGGACCCCTTTTTCCCCCATTTCTCTTCCTGTTTATTTTTTCCCACACAAAAGCTGGGGTTTCTATTATTTCTTTTCATCAAAGGGTAGAAAACGCCCGGGGTCGTCTGTCTCTGAGGGATTGGGGCTTTCGAAAAAGACTCCCTCTCCGTAAAAACTGATGATGGGAACCTGTGCAAATTTTTATGAAATATTCATTTCTGCGAGAATTTTTTGTGGAATACACTCATGGGCGTTGAGTCTTCAAACATACTTATTGACAATTTTTTCCCTCATATTATTAAATGGGGGATTGTGTTCACTTCGGTCAGGGGCCTGTGGAGTTCACAAAAGACGGTATTGACTCGGTTTATTGTGATAATAGGAGAGCCCTAATTGAGTTCTCTAACTTTCCATTTTTCCTGGCATCAGCGGATCGTGGGGAATTGTAGGCTGTTAAAAGGGCCTCTAGTCAGGTGAATAATATGGCTATACATTTTTTTTGTGGGCCATCATACGGTGATGCCCCTTATAAAAAGTTTTGTGTTATGTAATTTTTTTTTTTTCTTTTTTTTTTTTTTTATTCATTAATTACCTTTTTAAATGAAATTGCAGGGAAAAATGTCAGAATCTCCCGTTTCACCCGCCTGTGATGTTAAGGCAATAAAATGGCTTTTTTTTTAAAAGTTTTTGTGTGATCCATTCACCGCTTCCATATCTTGTTGAGGGAATGCTTGGCCTCAAAAAATTTCTGTTGGAAAATTATCCCCACATATTCAGCTAAAAAGGTGAGCACAAGGAAGTTAAGCGCTAAAAATATAATTTTGTATATAGACAGATAGATTAAAATATCAAATATATATTCTATAATAATACTATTACAAATACACCCATTACTAAAAATACATAAATTATGTATAATTTCATATATGTTACACACACACATCTCTCTCACCTGTCCCCGTCCCCCCCCCCCCCCCCCCCCCCCCTCGCTCTCTCTCTCTCTCTCTCCCCTCCTCTCTTTATATATATATATAAAATATATTATATATATATAATATTTTATATATATATAATTTAATAGTATTATATGTATATATTAAATATACATATTAATTTAATATTATATATATATATTATATTTTAATTTATATTTTTATATTAATTATATATAAAATATATTATAAAATATATATATATATATATATACATTATACACACACCAAATTACATATATATAATGCATACTTATGTTATATAGGGGCACACCCAACACACACACACACAACACACACACACACAAACCACACACAACACCACACACACCACACCACCACACACACCCCCCTCAACACAAAACACACAAATTTTTTATGTGTAATTTGGGGGTGTTTTTGTGTGTGTGGTTTTGAAGTAATTGTTTGTGATTGTGAGTGTGAGATGAGTGTGATTGATTGTGTGAGTGTGTGATTGAGTGTGGTGTGAGTGGTCTGCTGTGCTAAAATATCTTAAAATTTACTATTTTTTTTTTCTTCCATTGTATTAGTAATGTTAAGTCCCTTTTATTGCTTCTTTTTTTTGGGGGGAGGTTGAAATTGAAACTTTCAAATTTTTTTTTTGGGTTTTGGGAAATAATACGCCTGGTAAAAAGGATCAAAAAAACACTAAATTTCTTTGATTCGCCATTGATTAAAAG
The DNA here is from genome assembly GCF_015228065.2 of Penaeus monodon. Taxonomy (NCBI): domain Eukaryota; kingdom Metazoa; phylum Arthropoda; class Malacostraca; order Decapoda; family Penaeidae; genus Penaeus; species Penaeus monodon. The sequence goes on along the minus strand of NC_051420.1, from coordinate 32,889,294 downwards.
TCGGGCCTCCCATTTAAAAAAGTTTTTTCCCCTGACGCTGACAGGGGGATAAAAACTAAATAAAGTTTTTTTGCCGAAAAACGTTTTATTTTTTTTAAAAAAAAATAAACAAAAAATCATATTAAGACTTTTTTAAAGAAAAAATACTTTTTTGGGTTGGGACTAATGATGCTGCCGATATCTTCAGGGAAGTAGGGCTTACGCCAAAGGGGTTTTCCCCATTCTTTTTTTTTCTTCAGACCTGTGGTTCACCCCTTGGGGCGCGGGTGAACCTACACAGCCCCTTAAGGTGTTTTTGACGAAATAGGGGGGGTTTTTGGGCAAAGGGGACTTTATAAAAGTCTAAAAAATTGGGAAAAGTTTTAATTTATTTTAAAACATATGATTGCATCGTTATTCGCTCCCAAAATCATGCCCTTTTTGGGAAAACCCTAAATTTTTCAATTAAAATGGAAAAGGGGTATGGGGAAAATGAATATCTTAAAAATAAAGAAAGGTTTTAAAAATCGTTCGTTATAATCAAAACCCGGGATAAATTTTTTTTTTGTATTGTATTTCTGCGAAGTATAATCAAAAAACCGGGTTAAATACACTCTGCGTTTTTGATATTCATTCTCTTTTATACCTTTTCTACAACAACAACCACTTTGCCCCGCCATCTTGCCTGCTCAGGAAATTTAAATTGAAAGAATAAAAGGCTTTTAAGGCCTTTTCCCTTTCAATAAACCCAAAAAAAATACCGTTCTCTGGCTATAGCACAATTTTTTACGGTGTTCTATTATGTATTATTTTGTATATATATTATATATATTGGTTATATATATGTATTATAGATGGATATATATATATATAATAATATTTATATATATATATATATATTTATATATATAATATATATATAAAAATAGGAATTATATATATATATATATATTATATTTTTTTTTTTTTTTATTATATATAGATGTGTGTTTATTTATATTATATATATAATTATATTATATTATATATTTTATATTATATTATAATATATTATATCCCCAGGCACCAAGGGCCCGGCATTTTAAATTCACTTCGGTAAGTCCACAATAAACCCCCACCGGCGCTTCGAGTTTTTGTAGAGCGCCAAAGTGATTCGGCCCTGGGGCTTGAGTTACTCGCCTTAAAAAAAAAAAAACTTTTTTACGTCATCCGATCTTCTGGGAGATTAATCGCCTTTATAAAGGGACTGAAAGTGCGAACTGTGTGGGGGCTGTGAGCTTCTTCCTGTTTTGTTCAGGAATGAGGGAAGGCTGTGTTCGCACCACACTTTTCAACACATT
>NC_051420.1:32877975-32885475 GCF_015228065.2 Penaeus monodon | reverse complement strand
GAAGTCGCGTCGCCGGTCCCAAAATCGTCACCTCCCCCTATCTCTCTCTCTCTCCGTCTCTCTCTCCCCCACTCTCTCTCTCTTCTCCCCCTCCTCTCTCTCACCCTCCTCTTCTCTCTCTCGTCTCTCTCCCCCTCTCTCTCTCTCTCTCTCTCTTCTCTCTCCCCTCTCTCTCTCTCTCTCATACACACGCATACTCATGCACCCTCTCTCTACCACTCATAAAACCAAGCAAATCAAACTTTTACTTTCGCAACGAGTGTATATTTCTTCTTTGATGGAAAAAGACTAAATGAAATCACCCCCAACAAACTACCCACGCTTTCCAAAAGCTTCGGGGAATCCTTTTCACTGCCCTCCATGCAATTCCCCTTTTAAAAGCCTCTGGAGTGTATTTTGGACTTCGACAACGAAAGTGGGGACTGATCAGCTCCGGCACTGAGAAGCAAGAGACTCATAAAAAATGTTTTGGCATGTAATCCTGCCCAATATAAGGGGATATGAAGGTTTCTGCATACATGAGGGTATGTGAAGCTACAGCATTAGACTCGCAGAAAGGTATGAAAACAAATTTGAGAAAAAGTTTCGAATGACATTATTATGCCATGGATGAAAAAAGTGCAAGGACCAAGCTCCTGCCTTATTTTTTTTTAGCTAAAGGACGAATGAAATGCTAACGAAGAAGGCACTGCAGTTCTAATTTCAAACAAAGATCTATGAAGAGCAATCCAAACCTTTAATGTGGTTCAAACAACAACACAAATAAAACCTTTTCTTTCATGAAACGTAACATGGTGGAAAAAAAAACGTCACATGAAAAAAATATCTTGAATGTATCTTTACAATCTATGTACAGATATTTACGTACCTTTCTATTTGTCTAGGCTCACACACACGCACACACACAAAACACACACACAACACACACACACACACACACACCACACACACACACACACAAAACACCCACAACACCATGAAACACAAAACACACACAACCACACACACACCCCAACACACACACACACACACACACACACATATTATATTGTGTGTGTGTGTGTGTGTGTTTGTGTGTAACATCATATACAAATGCGCAAATCGACATAATCATTGAGAGCACCCCGGGGTTTCAAGCTTCTTGAGGGAAATTTGAATCGAAATGATGAAACTTATTTCCTAATCTTATTTGGGCACAATATCAAAACCATGATATTAGAAACCAGAATAGCCACCTTTAGCCATAATGACCTTAGCAATACGTCTTTTCATGCCTTGAATGTACCGATGGGACTTTAACTTTATTGGCACATTCTACTAGGCTTTTCTTGTCTATCATATCTTTCCATAAACATTTTATGGGATTTAGAGCTGGAATGGTTCCAGGCCAATCAACACTTTTGGCTGTGTGGCAGGGAGCTCCATCATGCATGAAAATGCAGTTGGGGTAGAAGACGTCTATCGATGATGTCATGATATCCAACTTGATTTAGATTACCTTTTACAATTTCTAATCTTCCAATACCCATGGCAGAGATCCCAAACCACGCTATCGTCTGTTCATCAGCAGTGTTACCGTAGACTCGTCAAAGAAACAAACCTGCAATAAAAGTTATGAGATAACTGGAACAATCAAATAAAACCCTCTTGAACTTTCTCTCAAACATGGAGTTCTGATCTAACTTTTGAACCAAACATGAACATCATATGAGAAGTAATATTTTGTAACGAACATATGTTTTTTTTATTATGCATTTTGTATGTCACTAAATTATGTTTGGATAACATAGATGCGTAGTCAGACTGGTGATCTTTTCACAAACCTCTGATGTTCAATCCTTGAGAGCCTTTGCTCTCTTTGTTTTTCTCAAGGTTACGGTTAGTCTTGGCACCTTTGTTGGCTTTGAATGCACGGCATCCCATCTCATTTAATTTTTTTTTTCCCGAGTGTAGAGGACTTACATCTGCTAAGTTCTTCCTTTTTGAGTCAGTGCCTGATGACTTGACGTCTGTTTACCCTTTTTACAACATTCTGTCCTGTTGAGAGAGGAGACAAACTTTCTTCCACACTTTCTCTCCCCTTTCCCTTGTGTTCTAGTTTTCCAAATTATCCAAGTTTTCTTTTCACTTTTGCAGTTGAAGTTTTGGAAAAAAACCATTTTCGGCTATTTTTCATTGGCTTAGAGGCGTTTTTTGGGGAAAAAAAAAAAACTGCTTTGACTCAGCCCCTTTTCCTTACCCCCATGAGCTTCAGTAGGCAGTTTTGACGTTTTGCAGGTAAAAGGGGGCTAGGTTTAGTAGTGGGGGCAAAACATATTTTGCAAATGTTAAAAAAAAAAAACCCAAAAACCCGGGAACCCGGGAACCAGGTCGGGGTTTTACATGTCATTTGTGACACCTTTTGAGGTTCAAAAATGAAAAAACCCCCCAAACACAGAAGATTAATACATTAAAAATTATTCAGTAAATATATATATATAATATATAAAATTTATATATATATATATTTTAAAATTTAATATATATATACTTATACATATGGGGTGTGTGTGGTGTGCAAGAGGATGGTAAAAATTTCACAAAAAAGGAAAGGTCCAACATTTTATAAAAAAATTTTCTTTTGTTATAATTCTATTTTAAAAAAACAATAGATATCAGCAAACAGACCCAAGACAGGACAAAGACAGTCGTGCATGAGGGTTTTGATGGGAATAAAATTCGCATATTTATAGGGATTGAAGCCCGAAGGCCTTTTCGTCACATTGACCCTTCAAGGTATAAAAAAACAAAACATAAAAAAAGGTGTGAAATTACAGGCTGTCGAAAGTCAAATCACCGATGTAGTCTGACAGCTCAGACTAAATCTTCATATACCAATAAGGGGAAATCTGCAATTAGGAACGTGGATCTCTGAAATAGGGGACAATTACCAAAATTGTCCAAAGATGGGACATTAGCATTCGACCCAGAAAAACATAAACCTGTGGCCATTTACCATGGGGGGGGGGGGTTTTATCATTATTAAATTGGGGGTTTTAAAATGGACTCGACCTTTCAGCATAACTGCGGATTGAGAGGGATGAACACTTTGGACCCGTACGCAGGCAGGAATAGGGGCAGCTGCGTTCAAATACCTGTGGAGACGCACCAATTATAATAGGGCCCAACACGGAGTTCTGGGACTGTGTCCCGTCAATTCTGAGGGGAAGAATTCCCAAATTTGGGGGAAAAACCCTCACCCCGAGGACCAAACTGCAGTTTTTTCCGAGTATAACGGAAAAACCCCGTTTTAGTTGACAAGCATTCTCAGAATCCCTTGTAAATCATGAATTACTGCTGCCCTCCCCCCCTTTCGCCCTCTTTTTTCCCTTTTTTTTTTCCTTCCCCCTTTTCCTCTCCCTTTACCTCCCCCCCAATCACTCTCCCTCTTCGTCCCCCCCCCCCCCCCCCCCCCCCTCCACCTCTCCTCTCTCCCCCCTTCTTTCCTCATCCCCTTCCTCTTCTCTTTCCTTCTCTTTCTCCCTTTTGTTATGACAGCAGAATGTTTTGTTGCTTTCCCTTCTTTCCCTCTTCTTCTTGTCTGTTTTCTTTATTTTTTTAACAATAATATTTTATGTTTTTAAAAATTAATATATAAATTATAAAAACATCCTTTTTCTAATATAAAAAAAAACACAAATTAAAAAAGTCTAAAAAAAAGGAAAGGGGATAAAAAAATTGCAGGAAAAAAAAAGAAAAAAACACCCTTACAACCCAAAAGTTTTTTTTTTTTAAAAAAAAAAAAAAAAAAATGGGGGGGGGAAGGGGGGGGAAAAAAAGAAAAAACAAACCCCCCCCCCCCCCCCCCCCCCCAAAATTGTAAAAATTTTTGTGTTTACTTTTGGGTTTTTACACGTCACACAGAAAATAAAAAATATACTAAAATTTATACTATATCTCATTTTACCAGAAGGGGTATCACTCTTACAGTGACATGTTGTTTTTTAATAGTATATAAAGGCAACTTTCCTGGCCATGAACGCTAAATAGCGGAGTTCGAATGGACATTAAATTTATTTTTTAAGCAAAAACCCCCCTCCCCACCCACCACAGCAAAACAGTTAAAAACACACAGATAAATTGTGGGAAACCAAAAAGGGTATATTACCTTTGGTATTTTTTATTTAAAGCGAACTGAATATACGAGTGCTAAGTAATTAATTATTGAGAACTGTGTCATGCGATGTTTTTGTGGAAAGGCGCTTTTTTTTCTAAAAGACCTCAAACAGCATTTCTTCAAAAAACCGAAAAGTTAGTTTTTTAAAACACAGTTTTTTTTGTTTTGATTATTTGTTTATTTGGGATATTCTAGGTACGCCACAGTTCAGTATCAGAAAAATATATGGGGAAAAAAAAGGGAAGAAAACCTATGAGTTTTTTTCCAGGCCTCCTGGGTGAAAAAACCTTTAAACACAGATACGACAAAATAAAACACCATAAAGGGCAGAGGGAAATTTTTATCTCCTTAAAATGACAAATTTGTATAACATTATCAAACTTTTTGTTTTACTTCCTAGAAAGCAGTTCCTGGGAAATGCCGCGGAATTGACTTTTGATCACTCTTAAAGGGTCCCGATTAATTTTGAAAAAAAACTCTATTAAAGTTTAGAAGGGAAATTTAAAATGAAAAAACAGTAAAAAAAATTTTTTTTTTGGAAATTTTTGAATTTTTTTTTGTCAGATGTCATGTTTTTTTCTATTTTTTTAAAAATGACTTAACTTTGATTTTTCGAATCCCCCCCCCAAACAAAAAACTCGCTTTTGCCACCCCCTTTCCAGGGAAACCGATTCCCCCCCCCCCCCAAAACAAAGACTCCCCCGACACCCATGACAGGGTTTTAAATTTTTTTTTTTGAAAAAAAAAATTGAAATCCCTAATTTTACATTCCCCCCCCCCCCCCCCCAGTCCCTAGACTGCTCCGCTGTCTATATATAATTATATAATATATAATATTAATATATATATAATATATATTAATATATAATATGTTTTAATAGTACCATATTTTATTATGTATAATAAAATTACAAAAATATACAACATTAATGAGAAATTTTATATATATACATTTATAAATCATTTTTATATACTATGTATATATATATTTAAAATGTATTAAATTAAAAATATATGTGTTTTAAAATTTATATTTAAAATATTTATCTAATTACTAACATACGTGTATATAACAAATATTGTGTATTATATCAATAATATTTTAATATATACATTGATAATATTTATTTTCATATATATATATATATATATATATATTATATATATATAAAACATATTAATATGTTTGTTTGTGGGGGGGGGTGTGTGGTTGTGTGTATACAGTTACATGTGTGTTCAATAAACAAAATTTTTATAAATATAGTAATATAAAGTATAAAAATATATGTGTAATATATATATTAAAAACGTATATATATATATATAATATTATATAATTATAAACATACATATATTTTTAAAATAAAATTGTTAAAATCTTTAATCATATAATATATAATAATTTAATATATATATTTAATATATATATATATTTTTTAAAAATATTTTAAATTAAATCACCCCCAACCCACACACACACCCCAAAAACACACACACCACACACAACACCAATATAAAATATATAATATATATTTTATATATATAAATTAATAAATATATAATAAATATCAACTATCTATCACTATCTTTTATAATCTTTTATATATATATATATATAATATATTAATAATATATATTTTTAAATATATAATATATAATATATATATTCATCACACATATGTAATATGTACATATTTAGTATGTTTATAACTACAACACACACACTTGTTGTGTGACTATATTATTTTAACATTACTACATACATTTATATACTATATATGTACATATATATACATAATATTATCATTATAGTTATACACAACTAATCATCAAATAATTGTGCAATATAGTACTATACACTATACATATAACATTTAAACAAATTTTGTATTACCCACACCCCCCAAAACACAACACACACACACCCACCACACAATTTTATAATATATTATAATATATATATATATATATATACATTCTGTAGTAGCAAAATATTTTATATTCTTTTTTGGTTTTATTACACACAATATATTATATATATTTTTAAATATATTATATATATATAATATATATATATATAATATATATATATACACCACATGTGTACATATGTTGTGTGGTGTTTAAACTCCAATAAGTATATAAAAATTAATGTGCAAATCTAAGAAGCACAAACTTTTTAATATTAACCAAAAATTATACTCGAAGGTCGCCATACTCTATCGTAAAAGGTATAAGTCTTTGATAAAAAAAAAAAAATATGTAGAAGCATACAAAAAGCCGCATTTTTTGCACACTTTCCTGGGTACATGGATGCCTGCCTCCTTTTCACCCCCCAAAAGTCTTTTTTATAAGCTTGGGCGAACGGGTTTCTATTGTATTGTCTTTCTGTGCCTTTTTTTTTTCTCCAAAAACAAATAGCTTTGGTTAAATTACTTACATGCGGAATAATCGAAACACTACTTTAAAGTTTGTTCGCATTCACCAATATGAAAAAGGGTAAGCATGTGGGAGCATCAATTTTAAATGACAACGACGTAAAACACGTTTACTAAATATAAAAAATATGCCTGCTCAAATTTCTTTTCCCTGAAGTGTCCCGAAATGCAGCATTTCAGTAATTATATAATTGATTCCCACAAAAAATTCTTCTTTTAAAAATACCGGTCTTTGAAATTAAAACAAAATTTTTTTAAAGCTTTTTTATTCAAATTCAAAGTCAGAAAATTTTTAACTCAGAGTCGAAGAAAGAAAAATTTTCTTCCCATGGAGATTTTTTCATTTATATTTTAAAAATAGTTCAGTCTTATTGTATTTTTTTAAAAATTCTAAGCAAAAAGAAATTTTAAATTTTGTTTTTAAAACATGCCGTGAATGCAAAATTTCCCTTAGTAAATGAAAGTTAAACAAGGAGTTTGTCTTAAGAGCAGTGAAAATTAATTGTTAAACCATGTACTTTCCAAAAACTTTTTTTTTTTTTGAATGAAATTAGGTTTAAGGGTTGTGCATTCCAAAAAGAAAGGAACCTGCCTTTTACCTTTTTTAAACATTTAACATTTAGCCCACCTGAGTGATCAGTTTTAAAAAACCTCCAAAATCTTTATCAATCGTGCGATTTGATGGTTTTTTCCGAAACCCCAAAACATGAATTTGGTTTTGAGCAATTTTATCCATTTTCATTCTGGTTTTCAATACAAGGAACAATAAGGGAGTGAAAATTTTTTTTCCCCCGCCCCGGAAAACAAAGCCCTTTTGGGTCAAAAGTGCCAAAACCCCCCCCCCTGGTTTTCATAGTTCAGGGAAAAACCCTTTTTTTCACAACAAAGTTCCCCAATAAAGTAAAA
>NC_051420.1:32872980-32877875 GCF_015228065.2 Penaeus monodon | reverse complement strand
ATATATATATATTATAATATGTATATATTATATATATATATATATATATAAAATAAAATATATTATTTTATATATTATATATTAATTTTAAAATATATATAGACTCGAAATTTTAAAATATATATATATATATATATTTTAAATATAAAATATAATAAAATATATATATTTTAAATATATATTTTTATTTTAAAATATATTTTATTTATATTTATATATATATATATTATATATATAAAAATATATATTAAGAGGAGAAGATAAAGAGAGAGGAGAGAAGAGAGAGAGAGAGAGAGAGAGAGAGAGAGAAAGATTTTTTTAGGATATATGTATTTATAATTAAATCTAACTATGCCTATCTATCTATCTATCTTTTTATTTACACTCAAACATATGCGAACATTTTTGTGTGCAGTAGTCGTGTGTATGCAGTGTGTACAAGTGAGTTTGTACATAGGTTTTGTAAAAATAAAATGATAAGCTAAAAATCATAGTAGTGGTTATGATAGAAAAAGAAATAGTGGTTGATGTTTTTGTAATAACAGTAAAAATAATAAAATAATAATAATAATAATAAAATAATAAAAATAATATAAATAAAATAAAATAAAAATAATAATAATAAAAAAAATAATAATAAAAAATGATAAAAAAGATTATAATTATATTATTATTATTATTATTATTTTTATTTTTTTTTTTTTATTATATTATTTTTATTTATTATTAATTATTATATTATATTATTATTTATTTTTTATTATTATTTTTATTATTATTTTTATCATTTTTATCGTTATCATATGATTGTACTATTGCCACATTCCCAATTTTAATTATAATGACAATAAGACAAAAATAAAAAAGTTGAAGTTGAAATCGTAAAAATGCAACAAGAATACTATTCCCAATACGTTAGTAAGAACGACACGGGCAAAAAAAAACCAAATAATAAACAAACAACATGAAACCATCTTTCAGCTCATATCTTTCACGCCCTGAAGGGGAATGTCAAAAATACAGGATAAAAAAAAAGAGTCATGTAGAAAACTATTATAAAGATAAAATTAATGGTCTCCCCGGAAATGGTGGGGCAGGCGACCCCCATACTAATTCCCTTTTCATTTGTGATCATGCAAAAAAAAGGACATTTTGGTATTTACCTTTGTGGCCTTTTGCTGTTGTTTTGCTGTTAATGATATATGTCAAGAGAATGATGGTGAGTTTAATTCATTTATTGTCATTGCAGTTTGGTTTATCACCTTTATGTTATAATGAATGTTATTGTCTTACATCAATACATGCATTAATACATGATATTATATATATATATTATATAATATATTATATATATATATATATATTATATTAATATATATCATATATATATATATATATAATATATATTATATATATTATATATATATAAATGTGGTGTTTTTGTGTGTGTGGTGTGTGTGTGTGTTGTGTGTGTGTGTGTGTGGTTGTGTGTGGTGTGTGTGTTGTTGTTGATTGAGTTGGTGTGTTGTGTGTGTGTTTTGTGTGTGTTGTGTGTGTGTTGTGAGTGAAGGTGTTGGGGTTGATGAGTGTGGTGATGTGTGTTGTGTTTTGATTGTTTGTGTGTGGTGAATGGGGTTGTGTGTGTTTGTTTGTGTTGTGTGTGTGTGTAAAGTGAGTGTGTGTGTGTGTGGTGTGGTTGTGTGTGTGTGTGTGTGGGGTTGAGTGAGTGTGTGTGGGGTTGTATGAGTGAGTGTGTGGTGTGTGAGTGAGTGTGTGTATGTGTGTGTGTATGAATTTACCAGATTTCTTTTAAACACTGAATGTGGCTATTGACAGCTGCTTTATTAACATTAAAAAATTAAATCCTTAATAAATTCAGTACATTGAATAGTATCCATGTTTTGTCGTTGCTGTTCCATTCCATATCTATCTGTTACTGATGGCACTAATATTTCTCAGTTGCATGGCATATGAGCCTAGAGTGAAAGCGTGAGATTTCATAATTAAAATTTTTTGTTGCACCACGGCCCTTTGTTTTTGGTCACATATGCCTACGGATATACAAATAGCTGACCGTTCTTTTCAAAGTCACAGAATTTATCAATTGTCTCTGATTATTAGGTAATCCCTGATTCAGAAAGCGAACCCTCATATCTTGCACGGTCAGCGACGATGCAATATTCCCGTGCTTTTATTTCGTGACGTCAGCATAGGTGTAGCACCTTGCCAATATTTTTTTTACAATATATTTTTTTAAAAATATATTCCAATAAAAGAAATGTAACAGTATATAATCATTACCAGTGACAGTGACTAACATACATACCCATACTTGCTTTACTGTTTTATCGCTTTTGAGAGAAAAATCACCGAATATTTCTGAGATAAGATGAGATGTTCTCCTAGGTTTGAATGAACATGGGTTGGTTCCTGTTGTTTTGGTTTATACATTCAAAATAATCTAGTTATTGACATGATTTGCACTTGGTCAACAGCGCAAATTTATTCATCATGTCACGCACACGCACACGCTCAAGCACACGCACGTACACACACACGCACACTCACACGCACAACACACACACACACACACACACACACACACACACACACCACACCATACACACCACACACACAAAAAACCATACACACACAACACAGACACACACATATTAAAATGTATATAATAAACACACACATAAAATATATATATATATTATATATTTATATATATTATATAGATATTATGTATATATATATATATATATATTATATTACTATATATATATATATGTATAATAATATATAATATAATATATATAAATAATAATTATATATAATATATATATATATACATAATATAATCATATATACACACACCATGCATATATGTACTATCAAATTTACACATATGGATCTTTAGTTATCAATCTGTCTATATGTGCTTTTATGCATATGGATTATTGTAAACTATCCCACACAGTGCCAATATCTCAGTAGTAATGGTAACAGTAGTAATATTGTGGATTTTTCTACCATATATATATATATATATATATATATTATATATTTTATATATTATATAATATAATATATTATATATATATACATAACACACACACACACACACACACACACACAACACCCACACACACACACACACACACACACACACACACACATATGTGTGTGTGTAGTGTGTGTGTGTGTTAGTATATATATGTAGTATTGCATATGCTCCCAAAAACTTAGACACGCATGTACACGAACAAACACACGCAGTATTGAAACGCACACATATAAGGTCATTTTCCAAGAGTCACCCTTTTAGAAAAAGTATTGCAGTAGAAACTAAGCTTTTCATATGCATCGAGTGTATCCTGAGAGCGATATATCAATAAAAAGTAATGGCAGATTTTCAATTTCTATTCACGATTTCAATATTGTTCTTGCTAAGGTTTGCATTAAGGATAATGAGGAGCAATCCAAATTCTATTACCCAAATATGTCATCAAAAGAGCACAGGATGTTATTTGCATATTCAACTTATCCTGCTGTGAAATAAAACAGGAATATTAAGCACTTTAGAATCCAGATTATTTATGATAATTTCCGCAAAAAAATACATTTAACGCACTTGCGCGATGCAAACATTTTTATTAATCGATTTAATTTCTCTCTCTCTCTTTCTCTTCTCTCTCTCCCTTTCTCTCTCTCTCTCTTTCTCTCTCTCTCTCTCTCTCTCTCTCTCTCTCTCTAACTCTCTCTCTCTCTTTTCTCTCTCTCTCTCTCTCTCTTTTCTCTCTCTCTCTCTCTCTCTCTCTCTCTCTCTCTCGTGCGCGCTTTTCTTTCTCATATAGTGTGTGTGTGTGTGTGTGTCAAAACACACACACACACACACACACCCCACACACCCCACACCCCACAAAACAAAACACACACACACACACACCCCCCACACACAAAACACACACACACACCCCACACCCCACAACACACACACATACATCTATCTATTTATGTATGTGTGTGTTTCCGTGTGTGTGTGTATTATAAGTATATATTAAGTATATATATATATATATATATATATATATTATATATATATATATAATATTATTTATATATACATATACATAATATATATATATATATATATAATATATATATAATATATATAATATATATATATATATATATATATATATATGTATAAATGAGTAAGTAAATAATATACTATATCATTATCTCCATCTATTTATCTACACCACAATATGTATACAAAATTCAACAACTACACCACAACACACCCACACACCACACACACACATATATATATATTTTATATATAATATATATATATAAAATATATATATATATATATAATATAAAATTATATAATATATATATGTGTGTGTGGTGTGTGTGTGTTTTGTTGTGTGTGTGTGTGGGTGTGTGGTGTGTGTGTGTGTGCGTGTGTGTGTGTGTGTGTGTGTGCGTCTGTGTGTGTGCGCGTACATATGCATAAAATATCATGATATATGTGCCCTATCACTAATGTAGGCTACTCCACCAGCTTTAGTTTCATTAATTCCATTGCGATACCTGCAGTATTCATCATCAATATTTCGGGTAATTTCCTGTAGTTATATGTTATGATTATACATCTAATTATCTTTTTTTCGAGATGGAGGCGTCTCGAAATAAATAACCTCGGCTTGCTGCATCGTCGCAGAAATGAAACATTTCAGTGCTCAATCAATAATTTAAAATTATATATATATATATATTTTATATATTATTATATATATATATATATATATATATATATATATATATATATATATTAGAGTAGTGAAGTAATGAAAAACAAGCAATACCACGCTAAGACTAGT
>NC_051420.1:32846741-32867880 GCF_015228065.2 Penaeus monodon | reverse complement strand
GGGGCAGAGAGAGCGACATTACTGGAGAAGGGAATAAGAGAAAAACCTCGTCAATGTACTTCCTGTCTGGCTTCATGCAGAGTGATTCTAAGTTTGAATCTGTGAGTTGCCACCTCATACTCAAATTTGTAGGTTAGGCAGCCCCTATATATATAAAAAAAAAAAACATTATGGGAGCCAGAGTTGGCACATGTGCGAGACTGTGCAGAGCAATTTGATAGAGTATGACTAAGTTGGGCACATGGAGGGCATCTGGCTTTGGAACGGCAATGATTGGCAGGATGTCCTAAACGCCAAAAATTTTGGCACTGACGGGGAAGTTGAAACAGTTAGACAGGGAGGGATTTTCCACCAATGTTAAAAGGGAGGTCATGTCTATGGAAAGTAATTTTGGCAGTGTTAGTGGGGTTCTTACGATGACCTTTGGGAGGATTGGAATAGCATTGTACTGATATCACATCATAGTCTAAGAGGCAGGTAAGTCTAAGTCTTCTACACAATCTGACCAATTTTTGTCATAGATAGGGCAGTTTGCTGGGGAGATTGAGTCAGTTCCAGTGCAAGTATTGAGGGTTGTGTGTGGTTCTGCATGAATGGGGTTACCGGAGAGATCAGTTATAGCTGATAATGCTATAGCTCGGGTTTCTGATGTTACTGTGATGAGACGGGAATGGTTGGGTTGGCTTCGGAAAGAGACTTTGCCTACTTGTTTTTGGAGGCATTGCTGGAAGAGGAGAGTGTTGTCAGAGTAGGGAGCTGTGGAAGGGATTACAACAACAACAACAACAACAACAACAAAAAAGGGGTCCCATTTGGCTGGGCTAAATAGAGTATTTAAGATAATTTTAGAGATTGGGGTAGTAGAAGGATGGGGGCTTGTAGAAGAGGGAGTACTGTGAGGGAGGTAGTCTTATGGAGAGATGGGCAATAAGGCTGTAAAGTAGTAATAAAGGAAGATGGGGTAGTTGATGAAGAAAATGGTGTGGGTAGAAGTGATGAAGTTGAGCATGTTGGGAGAATGGAAATATATCCTGCAGATTGAGTATTGATTTGGGTGGATAACATACTAGTAGGCATTAAGGAGGGGGTAGTAGTTGCAATGTTTGGAGCCGTGGTCAAAGGAGAGCCTGGTGTCTGGGAATTGGGAGAGTTTAAATTGGTGGGGCTATTTGATGAAGGGACAAGCCTCATTGCCTCTAATAAGGCTATAACATTTTCATTATTGGCCATGGTAAGCCTGAAGTATGATGGGGATAGACAGTACACCCCTCAGGGTCCCCTTGAGGGGTAAGGGTTAGACAACTAAAATAGGGGAATATCATGCCCATGGCTCTCTCAAACCATTCAGGACTGGCACAAAGTTTAGCCTTTCATCCTTTCAGCATGGTTCTCACACCTTAGGGAGAAGATAGTAGAAGGGGTTGGAAAGGTATGAAACAAAAAATCAGAAGAAAAAAGACCATGCAAAATTAGTCGAGTCAAGGGCTGAGGCCCATTGGGTACCAGTCTCTGTCTCCTAAGCCACCCCCCCCCCACCATGACAACCACAGGCAAGGGATTGGGGAGTACTGGACCGTGGGTTTTATTCCCATAGAGTTTTCCCCTAAAAGTTGGCCCAGCGGTCCATTTTCATTACCTGACTTTAAGCTTTTTTTGTGCTTTACACATTTCTGTTCTCTATTTTTTTTTGTTTCAGTCTGTTTTACCCTATAATTTCCCTGATCTACCTTCTGCCATCCCCTGCTATCTGGACCTATCAAATCACATCAAGATTGTCGGCTGGAGAATGCAACGGAAATGATTATATGATTCGTTCTCATCACATGAGAACATATCTGATGTTATAAATATTATCAGGGAAGACCTGGTTGTCGTAGTCGGAAAATTAACTGAAACTCTTTCTTGCTCTTGGGGATTCACCAATCGATTCTTAGGCTGCATCAAGTGTTTCACGCTTGAAGGTGTCCCACAGAAGAACAGGGTTTATCAGGCCCCCAAGAGCTGCAAAATGACCAGAGATAGCCCCAGCAAACCCCCGGGCATGCTCGCCCTCCTTCAAACTGTCCACATGAAACACCTTGGGGTGTTCATTGGAACGACATGGGGTTTTGAAGTGGACCCGGAGAGTAGCTACAACTAATCTATGATCAGTTCCCCAGAACCTGTTTCATGCAATTACTTTATATCATAAGTAATATTTCAAAATCACACCATTACACCTTACTTTGTGTCAAATTCTCAATCTAAAACTAATGCACAATGGTAAAATCACACCAGAACAGTAAGCTGATTATGTTATTACAGGTTTTATTTTTCTTTCTTGTTATAGGGTTATAGACTGGATTTTCTCTCTCTCTTCTTAAATTATATCAATTAATTTTGTGTCTGTAGGAAAATCCTTGTGTGTCTCAGTATGTAGTACCTTTTTGTAGATGGTTGATCTGCACCTGTCATCAGAAGATTTATATCACTATCTTTTATGTTCACTCATCTCAAAGCATGTTTGAGTTTTGTTCTGTGGGAGTTGAATTTTGGGCAGTGTAATAACATATGTTCCATAGTCTCTTCTTGGTTTTTGCACCATCTGCAGAAAGGGTCATTTTCCATTTTCATTCTTTGTAGGTGTTGTTTTAATCTTGTGTGTTTGGTTGTTAGTCATGTCATGCGTGTATCTAGTTTTCTATACTTGGCTCTGGTTCATCATTTTTGGATATTTTCTTTGATGAGATATTTTTTTGTGTTTAAGATTCTTTCTAAAGTTGATTCCCATTGCTTAGTATTTTTTAATCTGATTTCTTTTATGATATAATTTGGGTCTTGTGGTATGGGCATGAGATTATTTTTATATGATGGAATCCATTGGACCATAATTTCGTTTTTGTGTTAAAAAAACAATGTGTTTTTGCATTTAGAATATGATTTGTTTAATGGTTTAAGGTTTTGTTTTAGTTGTAGTGATGATTGCAAGTCTGTTAATATTACTGTATTAGTCAGTTCGTTGTTTATTGCATAATTCAAGCTCTTGTTTTATGGGCAAATAATTCTGATTGAGTGATTTCTATTTTAGGGGTAGTTTCTAAATAGTTGTTATACTTTTATTCTGGATAAAAAACTGTTGCTGCTGATGATTTTGCATCTTTTATCTTTGAGCTATTAGTGAAAATTCTATCAAAGTTTTTATAATAAATGTTTATTAATTCCTGGTATTATTTTTGAATGATAATTTGAGGAGTATTTTTTGTTATATTGCCCATAAAATTTGTTTGTATGATCTCTGAGATATCATGCCATGGGGGTATTTGGGGATAAGTTTTGTATCACATTTGGAGTTACTTCTAGATTTAGATTTATTCTTGTTTCCATAGCTCTGTGTACTAGTGATATTTTGTCTCTGGGGATTATATTCTTTAATGCATTTTATTATTTGTTGCTTTACTGGTGTTGTAATTTGGTTTACTTAGGATTTTTTTCATTGTATACATCAAGTTCTTTTATTCTATTTGTTAAAGGTGGAATGTTTGTTAATGCTTGGAACTATGATTGGAGTTGATCTAAGACATCCAGTTGCCAGTCTAAGTACTTGATTTTATAAAGTTTCTAGTTTTCTTAATTCTGTTTCTTTTGCTGCTCCATAGATTGTTAATCAGTATTCTATTTTTGGTTTTATATATAATTTATATAATTTTAATAGTTTCTCTGTTTGCTCCCCAGTTTAATTTAGTTTTTTTCATTTTATTAATTCTACTTAAGATATCTATTTTCAAATTTTCTATATGGTTTTTCCATTTTAGTTTGGGGCCACCTAATGTTAAGCCAAGAATTTTAGGACTGAGTATATTTAAGTTCTATATTATCCATTCTTATTATTGGTAAATGGTTTATCTATTTGTTTGAAAAGCAAATTAATTTGCTTTCTGTGAAATTTATTTTTAAATCCCAATAATTTGCCCATTCTTTAGCTTTTGTAATTCTATTTCTATTTTATTGGAATTTCTAAAAGGTTTTTGTTACTTGTTAGTCTTGCCTATATATATATTTTTTTCTGATGTTTGGTTTCCAATTATTATTTGGAGTGTTCTTATTTCTAACAAATTATATATCCATTTTAGAGTTTTTTCTGTAATTCCTAGTTTTGACATTTTCATTAATAATACTTCATGACTGACTGTGCCAAATGCTCTTTCTAAATCAATACATGCTATCATGATGTATTTTTTTCTATGAAAACTTTATTTATGTGGCTGTCTCTTGTATGTAATGCATCAGTGGTATTTCTATTAGGTCCAAAATTCTCTAACCACCATATTAATCTTTTTGCATAATATTTTCAAATATCTTGCCAATACATGGAATTTTGCAAATAAATCTATAAGAGTTTATTTCTGATGGATTTTTACCTGTTTTTATTATAGGATTTATTGGTACATTTTTTAATGATTCCCGGAATTCTCCTATGGGCCAATGTGAATTAAAACTGATTAATATTGACTCTGGTATAGTATTTGGGACATTTTTGTAAAATATAATTTCATCTAGTCCAGATGCTCTGTTGTTTTTGGCATTCTTAATTGCAGTTTTTAATTCCATTAGGGATATTTCTTGATCTGTTTCATTTGTATTTCTCAAATTAAATAGACTTTCTTTTTCCAAGTCTGACAGAAGTTTTTTTGGCTTTTTACTTACAGTTATCATATATATATATATATAATATATATATATATATATATATATATATATATATATATATATATGTATATATATATATTTTGTTCTAGTTTTTGTGTAATGTTTGTTAGTGGTTAGTCATTATTGTAAGTCCAGATTTTGCTAATAATTTTTTGTATTCTAATTGGTTTGTTATTGTAGGATTTTTTCTCCATGTTTTAAAAGTTTTTTTTTATGTCATTACATTTTTTATTCCACCATGGTTTATTTGGTTTATCTTAATATTTTTGTGTTTCCACCTGAAAATACTTTAGAGCCATACTTTTTATCATTTCTGTAATTTTATCAAGTGAATTTAAATTTCCTATTTCTGTACTATTTAGTTCTCTTTGAATATCTATCCATCCTTCTTTCATATATTGCCATTTTTTCTTTTAACAAACTATTATCTTTATAATATTACTGACAGGTGGTTGCTATCTCGGTAAGATGCTATTTTTAATTACATATTTCTTAGGGCTGGTGATCCAAATACTAGGTCTATGGTTGATTCTTTGGCTGTTTTGGGACCAATGCTACTTGTTTGATTTTTTTGGAGTTAATATTATTATATTATATTTTTGCCTGTTTTATTAATTTACCTGTAACTTATATGGTCATTCCAATATGGATGATGAGCATTGAAATCCCCAATTATTAATTTTGGATCTATGATTTGATCTGTATAGTACTGGAATTCTTCTGTTTTTATGTGATTACATGAGTTGTTTAATATTAATGTGGTCCTATGTTTAGGGGTTTTCTCTAAGATATTTGGCGTTGTGTTTTATTTATTTCTCGTACTAATTTGTGCACTTTACATTCTTTCATGTTTGGTAAATGATTTTCATCACAATGGAAGCAATGTGGGGGTATGCTGGCAACCTTAAAAACTGTGCTCATACTGGTTACAATTATTGCATTTTTTTTTGGGGGGGGGGGGGTTAAAGTCCTATGGCCATACCTTAGGCAATTATAGCTTTTTGGTACAGGGAATGTGTACTGTCTAACTTGGTAGCTAGTATGACCTATAGCTACTCTTTTGGATAAAGTCCTTCTAAGTGATTCTTAGTGATTTAGTAGGCATCCATTTTTCTTCACTTTTTTACCATTATTTTGTCTTTTTATTCTCATCATGTCCATTATTTCATTTGAATCATATCCTAATGTTCTTATTTTCTCTTTCGTGTTTTTTAATATTCAAGTTCGTTTCAACTGGGTATATCGTTCCAGAGGAACAGTTTGTGTATTTATTTGTAGTTGTTTGCATATTATTTCCCAGTCTCCTAGTTTATTTATTTCTATTAATGGTTTTAATTTGGATATGTCTTTGATTTCAAATCAGAGGGCTTTACCTGCCCCTAGTACTCTTTGGGAATCTTCAACTATGTATTTCTGAAATTCAGATTTGTTTATAGTTTTAGTTAATTTTTATGGATTGTTAAAATTAATTGACAAGTACTACAGAATTTTCCTTTTCCACCTCCATAATTATTAGGTTATTACTTGTTGTTGGTCAGGGTTCTTCCAGTGTTTTCCATCCAGCTTCTTTGTTTTGAGATTGGGTTTTCTTCGTTACCACTTTCAAATTCTCTTGTTCTCTTTGGTTTTCTCAGTCCATGTATTGGCTGATTCAGGGTCTTCACCTGGATCAAAATTGAGATCAGTGTCCATAAGATTAGGATTTTCACTACACTCGAGAGTTGATGTTCACTCAACAGAATTTCAATCCGTTCCTAAAACGTTTTGTCCCGATGGTGCAACTTGGCCAAGACCTTTTTTTTCTGATTTTTTTTTCTTCTTTCTGTGTGTCAAGTTCATCTTGGGCACTGCTGTCCTTCTCATGAGGGTCACTGGAGCTCGCGGGGCGGCAGTAGCGGTGGTCACCTCACCGCATGGGGAGATCTCTTCCCGAACATACACTGGACCTTCCGCGATGTATACACGGTCAAAGTGGGCGGTCCCAGGTCATCCGTGATTGGCCGTCTCCCCGTGTGGGGGGACGAGGATTTCGTCGTAAGCATCGTCTGGTCAAATAAAAGGAGCACCAGTCAAAAATTCAGTAGTTGTCCCGTGACTTCTGACTTGTGTGCTCCCTTCCGCCATGTGACCTTGCCAGGATCAGACGGTCTGGAAAACGGCACCATGAGGGACTACGTAAAGGAAGGTGATCTGTTAGGCCTTGAAGGCATGGCCTTTTATCACTACATACAGGAGCAGGAGAGGATCAGACGCGAGCAGCTGGCCCTGTACTACCGGGAACGTGAGCTACAGAGGCAGCTGGCGGAAGAGCAGCGTCGCAGGAACCGCGAAGAGGACAGGCGTCGGAAGGCAGAGCAAGCGCTATGGAGGAACGTGGGTCCTCGCTTTTGGCCTTGCTCTGGCCCTCCTTACGTGAGGGAGCACGTCGTCCGGGAAACTCAAGTCCCGGGAGTAGAACGCTGGCCAGAAGAGCGATTGACCACGGAGTCGCACCTGGACGCGTTCCGTCTGCCCAAGGACCCTCGCAGCGGGAATCCTGTCGGCAAGACGGACAAAAGCGTAGGAGACTCCCGGGGAACGGCCGTCGGAAGAAGCAGGCGCGGTCGAGGAAGCCTCAGCCGACAGTGAAAACCACTCCAGTGACTGCACGTAAGTCGGAGGAGTTAGCCGCCGTTGCATGTCCGCTTGGAAAACTGGTGGGTGCGAGATATGCACCCGAGCGACCAGTTGGCGTGGGATGCCCGCCCAAGGAGATGGTGAGCATCGGGCTGTCTGAAGGGGTACCTGCCGAAGTCTCACCGGATGAGTCGTCGCCTGCCCAGGACGCGCCGGATGAGTCGTCGCCTGCCCAGGACGCGCCGGATGAGTCGTCGACTGCCCAGGACGCGCCGGATGAGTCGTCGCCTGCCCAGGACGCGCCGGATGAGTCGTCGCCTGCCCAGGACGCGCCGGATGAGTCGTCGCCTGCCCAGGACGCGCCGGATGAGCCGTCGCCTGCCCAGGACGCACCGGATGAGCCGTCGCCTGCCCAGGACGCACCGGATGAGCCGTCGCCTGCCCAGGACGCACCGGATGAGCCGTCGCCTGCCCAGGACGCACCGGATGAGCCATCGCCTGCCCAGGACGCACCGGATGAGTTGTCGCCTGCCCAGGAGGAACTGCCTGCCCAAGACGCGCAGGAGGAACTGCCTGCCCAGGACGCGCAGGAGAAACTGCCCGCCGGGGACGCGCAGGAGAAACTGCCTGCCGAGGACGCGCAGGAGAAGCAACTGGTGGGTGATAGACATGCACCCGAACGACCGGTTCGCGTGGGATGCCCGCCCAAGGGGCTGGTGGGCAACGGACTGCTGGAGGAGCTGCCTGCCGAGGATATGCCGGAGGAGCTGCCTGCCGAGGACATGCCGGAGGAGCTTCCTGCCGAGGACATGCCGGAGGAGCTGCCTGCCGAGGACATGCCGGAGGAGCTGCCTGCCGAGGACATGCCGGAGGAGCCGCCTGCCGAGGACACCCCGGAGGAGCTGCTTGCCGAGAACACGCCGGAGGAGCTGCCTGCCGAGAACACGCCGGAGGAGCTGCCTGCCGAGGACACCCCGGAGGAGCTGCCTGCCGAGGACACCCCGGAGGAGCTGCCTGCCGAGGACACCCCGGAGAAGCTACCGGGAGTAGAGGGACTGGTGGAGGAGCGACGGTGCACCAAGCCCGACAGAAGGCAGGACCGTGATCGCCGGGAGAGTGCGGGTGACGGAAGGGAAGGCCCTGGAGCTACATTCACCAGAGGAAACCGACAGTGCCCCAGGCTAGAAGGAACCAAGAACCTCGGTGCCCAAGATGTTTGTAGATAATATCCACTCCGGATGATTATCTTAAAAAGATGGGGCGAGATGTCAAGTTCATCTTGGGCACTGCTGTCCTTCTCATGAGGGTCACTGGAGCTCGCGGGGCGGCAGTAGCGGTGGTCACCTCACCGCATGGGGAGATCTCTTCCCGAACATACACTGGACCTTCCGCGATGTATACACGGTCAAAGTGGGCGGTCCCAGGTCATCCGTGATTGGCCGTCTCCCCGTGTGGGGGGACGAGGATTTCGTCGTAAGCATCGTCTGGTCAAATAAAAGGAGCACCAGTCAAAAATTCAGTAGTTGTCCCGTGACTTCTGACTTGTGTGCTCCCTTCCGCCATGTGACCTCACCTGCTCCGCTGGATCCTCTTTCACTCCCACGCTCCTGTTTGTACATATTTTGTATGTATAGTGTATGTATAGTGCCGGTAACAGTAAACCTTTCTGTATGTTTCCTCAGGTGTTTTTCCGTTGACCTTGACCGTTCTGATTCTTATATCTTTTTATAAGTCGAACCCTGACACTGTGTGTGTGTGTTTTGTGTTTTGTGTTTTGTGGGGTGTTTTCTGAGCTGTTGTTATGTTGTGTGTTTGGGTTAATGATTGAACAAATGTTTGTGTTATGTTTGGGTTTGTTTGTTGTATGATGTTGTATTGTCCTCTGGGTGTTGGTAGTCTCCAGTGTTTGTGTTGTGAATCTCTGTTGTTGTTAGTTTAGTCTTTTTTTCGTGTTGTGGGATTTAACTTATGTAAAGTTTCTTAACTTCTTGGTTGTTTGGTGCTATGTTGTTTTTGTTTATTTCTTGGGCTTTTATGTGTGACTGACATGTTTTATTGTATGCTGGGCGGGGGGGGGGGGGGGGACTTGGACAGTCTTTAAATTTGTGTCCTTGCTAATTGCAATTGCTACATCTAAGTTTGTTTTTACAGGAAATGGTCCCATGTCCATATATAAGGTATTGAAAGCATTTTGGGATGGGAAATATGTACTGAAAACCTTGGTATGAAGTATGGCCTATTGCTACTGTGGAAGGTAGTGGACCTTGGAATGTGATTTTTAGGGCTTTGGTGGCTAGCCATTTATTTTCTCCTTCTGGAGATTCATTTAGTTTATTTATTGTTTATTTCTTTTATTTGGGTATATGGTCCCCAAATGATTTTCATCTTTTCTTGTATTTCTTTAGTGTTAATATCAGTTCCCACTGGGGAAATAGTGCCATAGTAGCAGCCTTGGTTTCTACTGGAGGCCGGTTGATTACATTATATTTCCCAGTTTCACAGGTGTTTAATTTAATTAAAAAGTCCAATTTTGTTTATGTTACTCACTTCAAACCTTATGGCTTTTCCATCTCCAAAAATTCTTAAGGAGTTTTCTTAGACATATTTATGAAATTAAGATTTATTTAAAGCATCTTTTTAATTTTATTGGATTATTGAAGTTTGAAGTTATTGCTGTGTTTGCTATATGAATGAGTACTATTTTTTTTTTTAGAAAAGTTACTTGTGTTTCTGAGGAGTGGAGTTGGGGTTCTGTGTTTTGTTGGCCGGTTTCTTTCTTACAGGCCTGTTTGGAGTATGTGTAATCTTTGCTGTCACTATCTCTTCGTCTGTTGTTTTTCTGATGATCGTAATTCATTCCATTTCTAGTACCAGGCACATTGCCTGGTTCTAGTTCATAAGTCAAGTTCAGAAGCTGTCACTTCTCTAAGATTAGCTTGTGTTGACTGTTAACAGTTAGGTGGTTTCCAGCCGAATCCCATTGGTGATCTTCTTTCTTCCTTTGATTTTGTATTTTTATCTTATTTGGTGATTGTATTAAATTAGTTCTGTATGACTTAAATCTTGGGCACTGTAGGACTAAATGTTCTGGTGTTTCTTCTTGAAATGTTACACCAATGGATCGGTTTCTATTTTCATTTGTACAAGTGTTTTTAAGTCTTGTGTGTTTTGTCATTATTCTTGTTACGCTCACATCTCCTTTTATATTTGTTGAATTTTGGTTTATGGTTATTGGATCTTTTATTTCATGTGCCTTTTTGGCATCTCTATCTGCTATTTCATTTCCTTTTATGTTCTTATGTGAAGGGATCCATTGTAGTTTTATATGTGTTTTTTTTTTTGTTTGTTTTGTTTAATAAGTGTAGTTGGGATTGTATTTCATATATTTCATATATTATCTGTCGGTTTATAATTTTTTATTGCTTGCATAGATGTTTATGAGTCAGATAAGACTCGTTTATTGTTGTTTCTGTAGTTTAGAGCTTGTTTAATTGTGAATAGTTCTGTCTCTATATATCTGTATGTTGTTTTGTAATTTCCAGATTGTTGTAATGGTTATATGGTTAATGGTTTAAAAGCAAGATAAATGTGCTAGACATCTAAGGTCATGTAGCACTATAGTTAATGTTAGGGAAGGGTGGTTGAGTTAGTGATTATTTGTCTAAGCTGGGCAAGGAATTGGTGAGTGAAAGAGTTAGGGTCGGGTGTGGTAAGAGTTAGATAGATGAAGGATATGTATACGTTTAAGGAAAGAGAATAGGTTGTTGAGCAGAAAGTGTAGGATTCTGTAAGGATGTCTGATAGGTTGGGAGGTCGGTGAAGGGAGGATAGGTGGGGGAAAGCAGAGGTACGGGTTGTTTCAAAACATGGGCACGATAATAGGATGTGTGGGATTGAAAAGGGCATATTACATAAGGAACATAAGAGTGGATCAGATTGTGACATCAGATAGGAGTGTGTTAGACGGGTGTGGCCAATGCGTAAGCGGGCGAGAGCGGTCTCCCAACGTCTGTTCCGATGAAATGGAGCTGACCAGGAGGAGATTGATAGTTTTACAGAATGTAATTTATAGTGCGGAGGCTTGACTCAAAAAGATTGCCATTGATTTATACAAGAAGGTCTTAAAGTGTGGGTTAATAATCCGTGGCTGGGATACGTGAGAAGTGTGGTTGGTATGATGTGGACATAGCGGCGTGGCATGCTAGTGTATCTGCCTGTTCATTGCCGGGGATTCCAACATGGCTGGGCACCCAGCAAAATTTGATTGTTTTATGGCGTGTGGACAGGTAGAACAACCAGTTCTGGATCTTACAAACAAGGGGGTTGGTGGTGTGTATTGACTTTATGAGAGTTAATGAGTTATGGGAGTCAGTAAAAATTGTAAAAGTGAGTATATGTGTTTTAGAGCAAAAAGGAATGCATACAGTTCTGTAGTAAGGACACTGGATTCAGGAGGAAGGGAGTATTTGAAAGTACGAGTTGGAAAGATTACTGCAAAACCAGCACTGGAGGTGGATTTGGAGCCATCGGTATATACGTGAATACTAGAGGAATGAGTGGAGACATGGTCAAGGAAATGGGTGAGAAGGACAGTAGGAGGGATATTTGATTTTGGTGGGTCGGGGAAAACCGAAGAGCAAATATGGGGGTGAGGTATAAGCCATGGAGGGACGGAATGGACAGAGAACGGGAGAGGTTGGAGATGGGGGAAAGGGGAATGGGAGAGGAGGGTATCCATGCGAGTGGAGAAAGGAGTAGGTAAACGTGGAGATGAAGCTAAGGTAAGAAGTAGGGATTGTGGGATAGTTAGTTTTAGTGAGGGAAAGTGGTGGAATCGAACATAGCATTGGAGAGAGAGAAGGGCACGACGTCGAGATAGAGATGGTATGCCTGATTCAGTGTACAGGCTCTCAACTGGAGAGGAGCGAAAGGCGCCTAGTGCTAAGCGAAGACCACAGTGATGGATCGTATCAAGATGGGCAAGGAGAGAAGTTGAGGCAGAGGAGTAGATATGGCATCCATGATCAAGAGTGAAGAGGATCAAAGTAACATGAAGATGAAGGAGAGTTTTGCGATCTGAGCCCCATGATATAAGGGATAGAGTTTTTAAGATTCAAAGGCGACAGAGAGCTTTTTCTTTAATATGTAGAATATGGTCTCACCAGGACAGTCTGGAGTCAAGAATGACACCTAGGAATTTGCCAGAGGAACGGCATTGGAGTGGAGTGCCATATAAGAAGAGCGGGGGTAGGGGACCTACACGTGAGCGAGAGAAAAGGATGGAGAAAGATTTAGAGGTAGAAAAGCGGAAGCCATGGTTTGTGGCCCAGGAAGATACTGATGAGATTGCAGATTGAAGAAATTGGTAGAGATTTGGTATGGATGTGCCAGAGGCATATCCATACCAAATCATCAACATATAGTGATGACCGGGCTCCTGGTGGTAAAACTGAGACAATATCATTAACAGCAAGAAGGAATAAAGTGGTACTGAGCACACTGCCTTGTGGGACACCTTGAGGAAAGAAAGATGATGGGGCAGAGGCATGCACCCATATTTCCACGTATGCCTAGAGAGGACAATTGTTGGAGAATATGGTACCGCCATATCGTATCATATGCTTTTTCTAGATGAAAAAATATAGCTAGTACGGATTCATGGCGTGCAAAGGCAGATGTAATATATGTCTCAAAATGAGCAAGGGGGTCAGCTGTGCTTCTGGCACGGCGAAAACCGAATTGGGAAGGAGAGAGAAGATTGTGAGATTCAAGATACCACATTAAGCGGAAGTTCGCCATTCGCTCTAATACTTTGCACAAGCAGCTAGTTAGTGCGATGGGGCGATAGTCTTGAGGGAGGGTACCCGATTTATTGGGTTTCAGGAAGGGAAGGATAAGAGCTTCTCGCCAATTAGAAGGAAAATTTCCTGATGTCCATATGTGGTTGTAAATTTTTAATAGGAAGGTAATGGGGGTACGTTCTCTGGTGGTCTTTATAGAAGAGAAGTGTGGCGAAAGGTGAGAACCACTACTGACCTGGCTGAAATAATCACCCAGTTCATTAGTGACTTGGAGAGGATCAGAACTGAGGGTATCTCGAATATGGAGGACGGGGCAGGATGGGGGGGATGTATGCCTGATAGTTTATGGATTCAGCGCCAAACATTTGAGATAGATGTAGAGGATGTAATTGATGAAACATAATTTCGCCAGCTATTTGTTTTACTATTCCGGATTGTACGATGAAGATAGGCAGATGCTCTTTTAAAGGAGATAAGGGCTGATAGTTGATTTGGAGTACCTCTCTTGTAGTGGTAACTGTTCCAGGCTGCACGCTTTAAGTGAAGTGCTTTAGTGCAATCAGAATTCCACCATGGAAGACATTTGGAGGTATATGGTCTTGAGGTTCGAGGGATAGCTGTATGTGCAGCTCTTAAGACTGTATTTGTGAAATACTGTATCATTTCTGAAATGGAGTTGAGGGAGGATGGAGGGGTATAAATAGCAGAGAGTGAAGTGAAAGTATGCCAGTCGGCTCTATCAAAGCACCAGTGTGGGGAGTTAGGAAGTGGTACGTATGCAGTAGGAGAAAGGAGAACTGGAAAGTGGTCACTATAGGGAAAGTGGTCTAAGACTGACCAGTGGAAATATAAATGAAGAGAAGGGGAGCATAGAGAGAGGTCAATGCATGAAAAAGATTGCATGCGTGTATCAAAGTGTGTGGGGCGATCTGAATTTAGAATAGTATGGTCAGGTTGTGGAGAGGAAGTGCTCTAGAGATCGGCCTCGGGAGTTTGTAATAGAATCACCTCAAAAGTGTGGCGGCAGTTAAAGTCACCAACTATGAGGAAAGGTGGTTGAAGTTGGGAAATTAGATTTTCAAAAGCAACAAAGTCAATGGGGTGGGAAGGGGAGAAGTAGACTGAAATCACTGTGATCCAACGATGAAGGAAGATACAAATAACTGTGCAAGGGACATTGGTTTGAAAGGGAGGTGTGTCATAAGGTGTTTTCTGATTGATAAGTATGGACGAGACATAAGGGAATGTGGGGAAGAGACAAAATGATAATTGGGGATTGGTACTGGAGGATGTGTGAGAAAGGTCTCTTGAAGGCATACAATAGATGGGTTATAATAGGAAAGGATATGACGAAGGTCAGGTCTGTGGGAGTGGAAACCGCGAATATTCCAATGAAGGATAGTTATACTTTAGTGATATAGATTGTAGTACGTTTTGGAGAATTTGAGGGGGAAGCAGCTAGAGGGTGGGATAAGGACTGAGAGGTCTGAGATGGTAGAGGTGTGGGAGTTGGTGTTCTACTAGGAGGGGTATTAGGAGATGGAGGGTCTGAGGAATGGGATACTTGTGACATAAGGGATTCACGTGTGTATCCAGGAGGGAGTGGAAGGGATAGAGGGGATGGTGGAGGGTTAATGTGGGCGGGGTTGGGTCGGGGGGGATGGGCTGTGTGTTGGGAGGGGTAGGAGGATAGGGTGTAGGGGATATCGTTAGGAGGAGGATGGATATCAGCAGTTACTTGGAGTGTGGAAGGAGCAGGAGTTGTAAGATTTGGAGTGTCAGTTTTCATTAAGTAATCTTGAATATTTTCAATAGTTTCTTCTGAGGAGTTGGTTGGGGAGTTTTGGGGGTAAAGGATTTCTGTGAGGGGGAAGAGGATTGGTGTCTCAAGCGTAGGGGCAAAGGAAGGTGGAGGTGATTGTGTGGTAGGGGAAGAGGGGGTGGAACATTTGTTTTGTCTGTTACGGGTAGTGCGAGGAGGGAGAGGGGAAGGTGTTGGCGTTGTAGTGGTGATTAGAGTATCTGAAGTAGAGATTGGAGTGTCTGGATTTAGGATGGCAAAGAGTTTGACTGGGGAAGGTAGGAGGTAGGAGAGGGGGAGATGTAGGGGTGGGTGGGTTTAGGAGAATTGGTAGAATGAGCAGTATTACTGGAGTAAGGAGTAAGAGAGAAACCACGTCGACGTGCTTCCTATCTGGCTTCATGTATTGTGAGTCCAAGTTTGAATCTGAGAGTTGCTACCTCAGACTCAAATTTGTAGGTGGGGCAGCCCCTATAAATTACATTATGGGGACCGCCACAGTTGGCACATGTGCGTGATTGTGCAGAGCAGTTAGATCGGGTATGGCCAGGTTGGGCACATAGTGGGCATCTAGCTGTGGAACGGCAATGTTTGGCTGGGTGTCCTAGACGCCAACAGTTTTGGAACTGACGTGAAGGAGGTTGATATGGACGAACAAGGAGGGATTCTCCTATGTAGACGTTAAAGGGAAGGTCATGTCTACGGAAGGTAATTTTGGCTATGTTAGTGGGTTTCTTTCAATGACCTCTGGGGGGAATGGAGTAGCATTGTACTGATGTTGCATCATAGTCTGTGAGACAGGCAAAGTAAGTCTTCTCCACAATCTGACCAATCTTTGTCATAGATTGAGCAATTTGCTGGGGAGATTGAAACTGTTCTGGTGCAACTATTGAGGGTTGGATGGGGTTCTGCAAGGATGGGGTTACCATATAGGTCAGTTAGTTTTGTTAATGCTGTAGCTTGGTTTTCGGATGTTACTGTGACAAGACAGGAGCGGTCGGGTCGGCTACGGAAAGAGACTTTACCTACTTGTTTTTGGAGACATTGTTGGAAGAGAAGGGTGTTGTCAGAGTAGGGAGCTGTGGGAGGGATCACAAAAAATCGGTCCCATTTGGCTGCACTAAAGAGAGTATTCAAGATTGTTCTAGAGATAGGGGTAGTAGAAGGGCGGGGGCGTGACGAAGATGGAGTAGTGTTGAGGGAGGTAGTGTTATGGAGAGGTGGGCAATAAGGCTGTAAGGTATTAATAAGGGAGGATGGGGTGGTTGATGTTGGAGGTTGTGGGGTTAGAGGTGTTGAAGTTGAGCATGCTGGGAGAGTGGAAATGTTCCTTAAGGATTGATTGTTGGCTACTGTACTAGTAGGCATTGATGAGGAGGTAGTTATTGTAGTGTTCGGAGCCGTGGTCAAAGGAGAGCCTTGGGTCAGGGAATCGGGTGGGTTTACATCGTTGGGGCTATTTGATAAAGGGACAAGCCTCATTGCCCCTAATAGTGGGGATATGTTTTCATTACTGGCCATGGTAAGCCTGGATTATAATGGGGATAAAAACAGTCCGCCCCTCAGGGTCCCCTTGAGGGGTAAGGGCTAGGTAACTAAATCAGGGGAATACCGTGCCCATGGCTCCCTCAGGCCGTTCAGGACTGGCACAAAGTCGGCCTTTCATCCTTTCAGCACGGCTCTCACACCTTAGGAGGTGGATAGTAGAAGGGTTTGGTGAAGGGACAGAAACGAAAAGTGGGAAGGAAAAAAAAAAGACCATGCAAAATTAGTTGAGTCGAGGGCTGAGTCCCAAGGTTGGGGAGTTCCCATCATTGGGTCCCAGTCTCCGCCTCCTAAGCCCCCCCACGACAACAACGGGCAAGGGATTGGGGGGGGATTGTTGTAATGTTTTTGTTTTGAATATATATTGCTGTTGTTGATTTTGCTTCTTTTATTTTTTACCCTTCTGTGTATATTTTGTGATCATTTTGGTATGTTGTGTTTTCTAGTAGGTGGAAGTGTTGCTATATCATTTGGTATGGTGTGTTCTTGTTCATATTATCCATTAAATTTCATTCTATGTTTTGTAGGATGTCAGACCATGGAGGAATTGGGGATATGTTAGGTATTGTGTTAATTCTTAAATTTATTTTCCATTTTTTTTTCAAATTTCAATTACTCTAAATATTAGAGTCATCTTATCTTTATTTGGGTTAAAATTTTCTTTTGTTTTTTTAAGGTTAAATGTTAATTGGCATGTTATCTTGTTTTTCTATTTTTTTTAACTAACTGGATACACTCTAATTCTTTTATTCTATTTGCTATTGGTATTTGATTTGTCAGTGCTTGTAGCACTATTATTGGTGTTGATCTGAAGGATCCTGTTGCAATTCTTAATGCATTATTTTGGATGGTTTCTAATTTTTTCAATTCTGTCTGATTTGTTGTACCATATATGGTTATTTCATATTGTTATTTGATTTATATATATATATTAAAGAATTTCATTAAAGTTTCTCTATTAGACCCCCCAAGTTAATGATACCATTTTTCATATCTATTCTATTCATTATTTTTGTTTTTACATATGTCATTTTTCCAAGTCAGATTTGGGGCATCAAAATTTAGTCCTAAAGTCCTAAAGTGGATTCTATTTAAATGTTTCCTGTTTTTATTATAGGATATTGTTCTACTTTTTTTGTTTGTGAAACACATTACTTTACCTTTCATTAAGGTTCCATTTATCTGACCATTCTTTTATTTTGTTTACCCTTTGTTCTAAATTATTTTTTGCTTCTACTAAATTTATATCTGAAGTAATTAGGGTTAAGTCATCTGCATATATTACTTTATCTATTTCTTTTGGTATTTTTATATCTGACATGACTATACTGAAAAGGGTGGGGCTTATTGAGGATCCTTGTTGAATTTTGTTCTCCAATTTGTACTTGAAAGGTTCTTTCAGTTAGAAAATTATTTAACGGTTGTAATACTTTACCTCCTAATCCTATATTTTTAGCCTTTATTAAAATTGTTTCGTGATTGATGGAGTCAAAAGCTTTATCTATGTCTAAACATACATTAATGTGTATTTTTTTTCTTTTATTGCTTGTCTTATTCTCATTTCAATTATTTGTATTGCATCTATTGTACTCCTGTTTGGTCTAAAGCCTATAAGGTCTTCATCTAGGGTATTTTTTTCTAGCCGCTAGTTTAGTCTTCTTGTTATTATATTTTCAAAGATTTTTCTAATGCACACTGTTCTGTTTATGAATCTATATGAATTTATTTTTGTCGGGTCCTTCCTTGATTTATAAATTGAATTGATTATTGCCTTTTTTCATTTGGATATTCTTTTTTATCCCAATATTTATTAAAGATTTTTAATATTCTATTATGTTCTCAGGTGCATTTTTATAAAATTCATATGTAATTTTATCAAGGCTTTACCATTTTTTGTATTTTTTATAACATATGTTAATTCTTCTAAAGTTATATCTTTATTTATGTCTTCATAATTATAACTATTTAGGAGTTCTTTTTTTATTTTTGTTTCTATTTTTTTGTTTGTTTGTTTTTGTATTTGTCCTGGGTAATCTTTTAATATTATATATATGAAATCTGTTTTTTTTTTTTTTTTTTTTTTTTTTTTGATGGAATGTGCATTCCATGTTACTATTTTTGTATTTTTTTCAGATTCATTACTTGTTTTAAAATTAGGGTGAAATCATTTATTGTTTCCATAATTATCTTTAAGATAAATTTTCCCAAGTTTATATTGTTCATCAAATTCAATACTGCTGTTATTATATATATATATATATATATATATATATATATATATATATATATATATTTTATTATTTATATATATTTTTTTTTTTTTTTTTTTTTTTTTTTTTTTTTTTTTTTTTGTGGTAATCATCCAGTTTAAGTTTCCGTCTTATTTTGTTTCAGTTATCTTTTGTTTTTGAGTGTGGGTATTGGAATTAGGTGATGGATATGAGTTATGGGTGTGAATGGGGGGTAGTGGGTGTGGGTGATGAGAGTGGGTAATGGGTGTGGGTAATGTCTATGTTATTGGTAATTATTTTGGATTTGGGTAATGTCTATGTTATTGGTAATTATTTTGGATTTGTATGTTTTTTGTGTGTGTGTGTTTTTTGGTTTTGGTTTCCCTTTTCTAAGGTTATTTTGCCCTAGGGGTGTGACTTTTTAAGTTTGATGTAGTTTTTTCTTTTGGTTTTTGTTTGACTATTTTAGCTGTCTATAAAAGGGTTTTCATTTGTTGGAGTTTTTTTTTTATTCTGAATTGTTTTGGTGTAAAATTGTATTTGTTTATTTCTTGTGCTTTGTTATGTATTCTGTATGAGTTATTGTTTGGCATATGATCTCCTTCACAAAAGAAACAATATGGGTTATTACTACAATCTTTGAAACTATGGTCACAACTACTGCATCTGCTACATCTTTTTTTTGTTTTTTGCAAGTAAGAATATCATGTTTCATTATAGCATTTGGGTATTGGGAAGGTATATTGTTTGACTTGGTAAGAGGTATGGCCAATAGCCACCCTTTCTGGTAGTGGTCCTTTGACTGCGATTCTTAGAGATCTTGTTGGAATCCATTTTTTCGTGATTACTTTTATTTATTCTTATTATATTTTGAATGTGTGAATTCTGACCTAATGCTCTTATTTTTTCTTTGACTGGTTTTTTATCTAGGTCTGTTTAAAGGGGAAAATAGTTCCATATGTACAATCCATGCTTAAACTTGATGTTGGTTTGCAATGAATTTTCCACTGTTCAAGTTTTCTTATTTGCATTAGGGGTCTTATTTTCCTAACATCATATATTTAAAAATCTGATTGCCTTCCCAGTATCTAATACTCTTAAGGAAAGGCATTTATTGCTTTTTAATTGAAGGGGTTTTAAAGTTTAAATTTAAATAAACTCATGTTAGTTGTATAAGTATTACATTCTGGTTTGATCTTACTTGAATGTTGGATTCAGTGTTGTTGTTCATTACCGGTTGGAGTTGTATGAAGCTTCTTCCTTTCGGTGTTGCTTGGAGGGTGGGTTTGTTTCGTTAAGGCTTTCACCGTTTTAGCGTCTTCCGGTAAGACTTCATAGTCCATTTGTTTATATGTACCAGGGCTCTCTCCTAGTTCAGGGTGAGTTTATCGTCCATGTGTTCACTACAATTCACTTCAGTTTACATTCCCGGGGTAATGTTTGCCCCATTGCTGATCTGCACAATTCCCCCCGTTTCAGGTTTATTTTTCCCTGTTCGCCCCTGCGTTCACGTAAACCGGGATTAAAAATTTGGGGTTTAAAAAAAGTCAAATGTTTAGCTGCATAAAAAAAACACATTTTTAAAATAATAAATTTAAACAAATAAACATTAAATAGATAAATAAACTACGAACAAAAATTTAAAAAGATTAGATGCTCCCAAACAAAAAGAAGAATAACGGATTTTTTCGCTTTCCCAAACCCCAAATTTAAAATCGAAAAAAACCTAATCCCCGGGGTTTTCGAAAAAAAGCTAGTCAACACACGTGTGTGTGTGTGTACATATATGTTTTATATGTACACACACACACACACACAGATATACATATATATATTATATATATATATATATATATAATAATATATATTTTTATATATATATTTTTTTTTTTTTTTTTTTTTTTTTTTTTTTTTTTTTTTTTTTTTTTTTTTTTTTCCAACACCTTCTTTCCCCTGAAAGGGCAAGGCCCCCTCTCAATTCATTACTGAGAGGTTTTATGCAGTGCCCCCTTGCCCGATTGGGTGCCCCTTTTTAAACAACCGCGGATTTTGCCCCGGCGGGACATCCCCAAAACACATGCGCTCGATTCTCAAGGCGATATTCGTTTTCTAGGTAGGCAATGAAGTGAAGTTCCTGCCCAAGGAAAAACCCAAAAAAGCGCCGGCCATGACTCAACCCCCCAACTCAATTTTCCTTGTCACAGCCCTTTAGTCCGATGCTCTAACCCCTCGGCCACTGTGGCCTCATATATAATAATATATATATAAAATTTTTATATATTATATATATATATTTATATATATTGTTGTGTTGTGTGGCGCATTTTTGGGGTGTTTTGGTAGAAAACTAACACACACACACACACCAAAATATATTGTGTGTGTGGTGTGTGGTTTTTTTGTATGCGTGTATGTGTGTGTGTGTGGGTGTGTGGGGTGTGTGTGTTGTGTGTGTGTGT
>NC_051420.1:32821741-32831741 GCF_015228065.2 Penaeus monodon | reverse complement strand
AAAACCCACCTAAGGGTTTAACAGAAGGGTTTCGAATCAAAAAAGGAGTGCGACGGGGTTGCATTCTGTCTCCGACCTCTTTAATATTTTTCTAAAACAATTATGAGAGGGCTCTGAGAATTTAAAGGAACGTGTGTTGAGGATACAAATTCAAATCTGGGTACCCGAAGAATAGTTTTGATTGCCCAGTATCACTGAACACAACTACTAGATAAAGTTAGAGAAGTAGGCGAAATGGCTGGCTTGTTTTTTTAATCCCAAAAAAACTAAGATCATGAAGTTTCAAAGAAACCGGCAATGAACAATGATGAACATGTTACAACAATGGAATTTTTTGGGGAAAATGTGAAAGAGTTCACTTATTTTGGGAGCGTTTAACTAATCATAGATATTCACCGAGATAAAAAGAAGAATTACCATTCCCCAAAAACGCCACAATGCTCTCAAAACATTGGAAAGACCGAAGCATTCCCTACGGACAAAAGTGAGGTTCTTAACTCATTAGTTTTCCAATTGATCATAGGTTTGAGTGTTGGGTGCTGAAGTAGATAACGAAAAAGATAAATAGTTTAAAAGGGTGTTACAGCGGTACTGCGTATTAGTGGACGGGGGGGAAGATGAATGATAAAGTGTGAAAAAAAAATTGTAAAGCCGGCTGTTGGGAATCTTGAACGGGAGGAAAGAAAGTTTTTGGTCAGAATGAAAGTTTGAAAAAAACTTGCTGACAGGGATGGTGATAGGAAACAGGGGAAGAGGCAAACCGAAGACAAGACTGACGACAATACAAAGATATTTGCGGGCTGTCGAGGGGTAAAAGGGGAAAGAAAAGCGAAATCGATTTTTAGTGGCAAAGGATGGGGGAGAGGTCCACGGCGCTAAAACATGAGATACCGATTGAGAGATTTTCCACAGCTTTATAATCTTAGTATTTCACATGCAATATTCCACACACACACCATATAAGAAGTGTCCATTGTTTTACCTTTTTATTCGTCTC
The DNA here is from genome assembly GCF_015228065.2 of Penaeus monodon. Taxonomy (NCBI): domain Eukaryota; kingdom Metazoa; phylum Arthropoda; class Malacostraca; order Decapoda; family Penaeidae; genus Penaeus; species Penaeus monodon. The sequence continues at coordinate 32,830,744 of NC_051420.1, read as the reverse complement.
TTTTTGCCACACTAGGAAACTTTTCAATGTTGTGTTGTCGCCCCTTCCACAAAGTATGCATTTTTTTTAACTTCCCTTTCCCTCATCCCAACTCCCACATGGTAAACACGTGATTATACTCATCTTTTGCCTTTGTGGGAGAACGGGCGACCCCCTGCGGGGAGCCAAGGAGCAACACCTCACTCCTCGGCGCAGCCGTACTCCGTTATTACATACGTCAAGGAGCAAGACATCTTGGTCGTCTACCTTACACCATATCCGCCCCACCATACTTTGTAGGGTCATCATTTCAATGGGGGCTTAGGGGTGACTTTGAACTCATACAGCGACACCGAATTTCCTGCTCCGCACACCCTGCCAAAAAAAGCAAAAATTCTGAATCTCGCACCTGCTGCTGCCTCCTAAACACCAAAATTCTCTGTTACCGCCAACACTGGCAGGTTTTTGGACCCCCCCTGGACCACTATCCCAAAAGGATGGGACCACCAAAATATCCCTACACAAAGCCAAGTTCCTCACCATCGGATCATCCACCAGTCGGGCCAACAGGGAAAAACAGGCAGCGCTCCAAATCTTTCCCCTCAGCCGCACAGGGGCGGGCTTACCCCGTCAGCTGTGCATCCCCCCTGCCTCTCCTGCCTCGCACCACACCCCGACCCGGTTGAAAATAAAATAAAACGGTAATCATTCTTAGCTTTCCCTTTAAAAATTTTTTTTGTGTTCTACTTAATCCGAATTATTTAATTGTATTGATTTTTTTTTTTTAATCCCGTTCGTTTTAGTTATATGAAAAAAGGTATTTTATGCAGTTTTTTGGTTGCCCCAAATAGATTTTCACTTGACGTATCCTTTATTACCGGGGCCAGAGCATGTCGCTTGCTCGCATTCTGTGACGGCGCCCGAAGACGGATTTCCTTTAGCGCCACCCGGGCACGTATTTTTAAGTCTCGGCATCCCTTGCACTCACACATTTTCGTCATTTTTTCGTTTTTCAGTCTTTTATAAATTTTGCCATGTTCTCATGTACTTTTTTTATTGTGTTCGCTACATGAATTTAAATGAGCTTGATTTGTGGGGGCCTCTTTTGGAAAAACCCGGGGATATGTAACCCAGCTTTATATTGAATTCACGGAAAAATGTTGCCAAAAGTTATTTTATTTATCTGTTTTTTATATTCTCATGATTTTTAACTTTTGTATTGTCACATGCAATATTCCCTCACACACACATACATATAAAAATGTCCATTTTTTACCTTTTTATCCTCTCTTGTTACCAACAGACATTCCCAAGTTGTGTTTTCTATCCCCCCTTTCCCCAAGAAAATATGCATTTTTGTAACACTACCTTTTCCCCACCACGTCTGTCATATGGTAACACGTGATATACCCCTCTTTTGCCCGGAGTTACAGGGAGATCCGTGGAGGACCGAGGAGCAACACCTCGCCCTGGCGCAGTCAAGACATCTTGTTGTCTATTTCACCCTTCTTCCCCTTACCATCTCTTTTAGGGCTCATCACCGGGCTCTTACACACACACACACACACACCACCACACACACCACACAACACACCACACCCAAAACACACACACCCACACATATATATATATAATATATATTATATATATATATATATATATTACATAATATTAAATAATATTATTAATTATATATTATATAATATATATATATATATATATGACATATATATATATATATATATATATATATATATATATGTACTATAAAATAATATATTATATTATTAATATTTTATATATATATATATATATATAAAAATAATGACTATATTATATATATAATATATATATATATTATATATATATATGTTGTGGTGTGTGTGTTGTGTGGGGGTGTGTGTGTGTGTGGTGTGTGGGGGTGTGGTGTGTGTGTGTGTAAGAGCCCGGGTGATAGCCCTACAAGAGTTGGTAAGTGGCAAACTAAGGGTGTAAGATAAGACAACCAAGATGTCTTTACGCGCCCAGGAGCGAGGTGTTGCCCTCGGCTCCTCGCACGGGGTTGCCGTAATTTCCCGGTCAAGATGGGGATATTCAGGTTTACCATATGACAGACGGGGGGTGAGGAAAGGGGAGTTTACAACAAGCATAGTTCTTGTGGAAGGGGGGGGGTAGACAACACAACATTGGAATGTCTGTGTGGTAAAAAGAACGGATAAACAGGTAAAGCAATGGACATACTTATATGTATGGTGTGTGAGGGAATATTGCATGTGAAAAACATAAGATTTTACAAGTCATGTAAAATAAAAACAGATAAATAGAAAACATTGCTAATATTTCCGTGACTTTCATTTAAAACTGGGTTACATATCCCCTGGTTTTTCCAAAGATGGCCCCATCATAATCAAGCATCATTTAAATTTATGTAGCTGAACACAATAAAAAAAGTACATGAGAAAAAGTGGCACAATGTTAAAAAGACGTGAGAAACGTAAAAAAGAGGGCAAATGTGTGAGTGCAACGGATGCCGAGACTTCAAAAACTACGTGACGGGTGGCGCTAAAGGAAAAAATCCTTTCTTCAGGGGGCCGTCACAAAAAATGCGAGCAAGCGAGCATGCTCGGGCACCCCGGGAAATAAAGGATACGTTACAAGGGGGAAAAATCTATTTGGGGGAACTAAAAAAACGGCATAGAATACCTTTTTTCATAAAAACTGAAAACGGAAGGGGAAAATTTTAAAAAAGAAAAAAAATCAATACTAATTAAAAATTCGGATTAATTTAAAAACACAAAAAAAAAATTTTTTAAAGGAAAAAGCAAAAGAATGATTACCGTTTTATTTTTTTTTAAACCCGGGTACTGGGTGTGGTGCGAGGCAGGAGGGGGCAGGGGGGATCCCACAGCGGGACGAGGAAAAGCCCGCCCCTGTGGGGCGAGGGGAAAGATTTGGAGCGTTTCCGCTGTTTTTCCCTTTGTTTGGTTTCACGACTGGTGGATAAATCCGAAATGGGGGGAACTTTGGCTTTGTGAAAGGGATATTTTGGGTGGTCCGCATCCTTGGGATACGGGGTCCAGGTGGGTGCCCAAAAAACCGGGCACAGTTTTGGGCCCGGTAACAGAGGAAATTTAGGTGTTGAGGAGGCAGAAAGCAGGTGCGAGATTCAGAAGTATTGCTTTTTGGGCCCAGGGGGGTGGGGAAAGCAGGAACTTGGGTTTGTCGTGTATTGAGTTCAAAGTCCCCACTAACCCACCATTTGGGAAGATGATGAGCCCTACAAGAGTATGGTGGTGGCGGGCCCATATGGTGTAAGGAAAGACGACCAAGATGTTTTTGACTCCTTGGAGTATATTAATAAGGGAAGTACGGCTGCGCCGGGGAGTGGGGGTGTTGCCCCTTGGCCCCTCGCGGGGAGTCTGCCTGTTCCCCTACAATGGTAAAAAGATGAGTATAGTTTTCACTTTTTTTACCATTGGCATTTGGTAGTTGAGGAAAGGTAATTTTAAAAAACAATGCATAGCTTTGGGGAAAGGGGAAAGACAACAAAAACTTTGGAAGGGTTCCTTAGTGTGGAAACAAGAGACGAAAAAACGGGGAAAAGGCAATGGACAAAATTCTTATATGGTGTGTGTTTTGGGAAATTGCATTTTGAAATACAAAAAGTTTATAAAAGTCATGTGGAATATCTTCTCAAAAAAGGGTTTTATCTCATTTTTAGCACCCGTGGACCTCCCCACCATTTTTGCCACAAAAACTGGGATTTACGCTTTTTTTTCCCATTTTGTCCATCGACAGCCCCCCAAATATTTTTGGATATTGCCCGTCAGTCTTGTCTTGGGTTTTTGCCTTTTCCTCTTTTTCCTATCACCATCCCTGTCAGAATTTTTCTCAATATTTTCCCTTTTTACATGCCCCCAAAAAAATTTTCTTTTTTTCCCTCTGTTCAAGATGCCCCAACAGCCGGCTTTAAAAATTTTTTTTTCCCAGCATTTCATCATTCATCTTCCTGTCCAGTTTAATACGCGGGTTCCCGGGGCTGTAACCCCCCAATTCAAAAATTGATCTTTTTCTTTATCTACTTCAGCACCCAACACTCAAAAAACCTTTATGTTGAAATTTGGGGAAAAAACTAATGAGTTCAAGAACCTCAGCTTTGTCCGAAAGGTTTAATGTTTTGGGTTTTTTCCCCAGAGTTTTTAAAGGGGAATTGTGGCTTTTTTGGGCAATGGTAATTCTTCTTTTTATCTCCGGTAAATCATCAATGATTAGTTAAAACAGCTCCAAGATAAGTGAACTCTTTCACATTTTCCAAAATCTTTCCATTGTTTTGTAACATGTTCATCATTGTTCATTCCCGGGTTTAAATCTTTGAATCTTCATGATTTAGTTTCTTGGCATTAAAAAAACAACCCAGCCTTTTCGCTTACTTTCTCTAACTTTATCTAGTAGTTGTGTTCAGTGAACTGAGGCAATAAAAAACTATATTTCGGGTACCTCAGTTTTGGATTTTTTTGTACCCCCAACACAAAATTTTCCTTTAAAAATTCTCTAGAGCACCTTTTCAAAATTTGTTCAGAATATATTTTAAAGAGGTGCGGAGACAGAATGCAACCCTTTTCCCCACTCCTTTTTTGACTTCAAACCATTCTGTTAACCATTAGGGGGTTCTACAGCTGCTTTTTGTTAGAATACATGGTTTTATTATTTGGATGATGTTTTTTTGGAAACTTAATACGTTTGTTTTTCCCAAGGATATCTTTGAATCAAACAGTATCAAAAGCTTTCCATAATCGTTTAAAAAACACGGTATAGGCCCCTTTTGATTTTCCCTCTGTTTTTCTCTATGATAAATTTTTAAATTTAGAATCTGGTTTCTGGTCCCTTTTTCCAGGGCGAAAAACCTGCTTTTTTCGTCTGAAATTTTCCTTTTTAAAACTTAAAATTTTCATTCTTTCAGTTTTTAATTTTTCAAAAAAATTTGGGCCTGCGTGACTTATTAATGCAAAAAAAAGGAAACCCAAAAAAAAGGGAAAAATAAAATCATCAAAAAGTTAGTTGTTTTTTTTTTAAAATTTTGGGTTTTTGGCCTTTTTTTCTGGGGACTATATTTGGGTTGGATGAAAGTTTAGGTTAGGCTTTTGAGTAAAATTTACGTTTATTTTGGGTTGTTTTTATTTACTTATGCTTACATATAAAAATGTTTCTTTTTGCAGATAAAGCCAGGAAAGGTTTCATTAACCTTCTTAAAAGATGGGCTTTTTAAACTTTAAAAACCATAAAAAAAAAACATGGATTCATATCTAAGTTTTTTTAAATCCAGGTTAATTCTTTCCAATCCCTAAAAAAGGCCTACATGAAAAAAACTGGGGCTTTTCAATCAAGTTTTTCTTAAATCCAGGTTTTTTTCGTCCATCCCTCACAGGGCCCTACAGGGAAGCTGGTGCATCTGGATGGTGTTCGCTTTCTCACCCTTTTCCTAGTGGGGTGTCCGTAGTCGCCATTCAGTCCCATCAAGGTAGGAAGTCGCAAACCCTTTTTTTCTCGGGGCTTTTGTACGGCTGAGGGGTTTTTCCCAGGTGCGACTGTTTCCGTGTGGGGCATTTTGGGCCCTTTTTTTTTTATTTTTAAATATTTGTGTAGACAGCATTATAGTTGGTTAGTTAAAAAAGTATACATAGATAGTTAATAAAATGTATAGTTACCCGGGAAGGGGACTTTTAAATAGACATATAAAACAAAGGGGTGTGTATGTAGTGTTATAGAGATAGAAGATAGATAATAGATAAGGAAATAGCCATACCCGCAAAAATTTTCCTACAGGACTCCCCGCGGGTGTTTCCATACAACCCAAAGGAAAAACCCAAATTTCGCCCTGAAGCAGTCATGGAATCCAAAACAGACGCAGGGGACAAGCAGTTCCCTGGAGTCTGATAGCATGTGGTACAGAGGGAAAAAAAGCAGTTTGGCCGGGGGGGAAGCGGGCTGTCAGCTAAAACAGGTGTCCCTCAGATCGTGCCCCGGGGAGCTCTCGTGTTCCGGCCGTGTAGCAAACCAAGGGCCCAAAGCGACGGGTCTTCTGAAGTGCTGCGGCCCCCTACCGTCCTCTCTCTCCCCCTTCTCTCCCCTCTCTCTCTCTCTCTCTCTTTCTCTCTCTCTCTTCTCCAACTTCTGTCGCCTGAATGTTTTTAATGTTTTCAACAACTTTTATTATTAATTTAATTTTATAATTATTTTTTTTATATAAAATATATTTTATATATTTTAAAATATATATATAAAAAATATATATATAAAATATATATATACCCCACTTATATATGCGTATTGTTGTATGTTATATAGTATTTTATCAAAATAATTACTTTTGCGCACGGTTTAATAAAAAATTACTAAACAATAATAAGGAGAAATAAGAATGATAATGATGATGATGATGATGAGGATGATGAGGGATGATGATGATTTGGTGTTTATGTTTGAGATAAATGATGAGATGGGTAGTAATAGTAATAAAAATTATAATAATAATTAAAAATAATAATTATAAAAATAATAAAAAATAAAAAAATAATAAAAAAAATGCTAATGATAATAATAATAATAATAGTAAAAAATAATAATAATTATAATGATAATGCACTTATAGATTTTTTTATGCAACCCGTCACGTGTCGTACCCCTTGTGTTTTAGGGAACCCAAAGAATGGGGACTGGGAGCCCATTTTTTTACATAAGATTTATGTTTTAAATTCTATCCGTTTCCCGTATTAAATATCAAGAATACACAAAACTTTTTTTTTTTGGGGGAATTTTTAAAAAAAATTTTTGATAAAAAAACCCCAAGAATGTTCCTATCATTTCCCCCATTTGTGAATCTTTTAAAAAGAAAATATCCTTTTTAAAACCATATAAATTTTGGATCCGATATTGCATATGTTTTGGTAGTAAGTGTATATGTGTGTGTTTTATATATATATATATATAAATATATATTATTTTATTATATAAAAATGTATATATATAAGGGGTGTGTGTGTGTGGTGTGTGTGTGGGTGTGTGTGTGGGGTGTGTGTGTGTGTGTTTTGTTGGGGTGGTGTGTGGGTGTGTGTGACCCAGCTATAGATTTTCATATATTACGAAAAAAATTTTGCTAACATAGACTATAAACAGGCGAGAGAGAGAGAAGAGAGAGAGAGAGAGGAGAGGAGAGAGAGGAAAAGAGGGAAAAGGGGAAAAGGAGAGAGAGGAGAGAGAGGGGGAGACCCAGCAGCGAGTATCTATAAAATTAAAAAATATTAGCTATGATTGTCGTTAATTCTACATATTTACAGAATTTTACAAAATTTTTTTACGAAAGTACTTTTTACACATACATATGAAAAATTACGCATGGTAACTGTTTATTTGTTCATTTATCCTTTTTGTCCACTGGACATCCCAGTGTTGTGTTGTTATTATCATACTATTGAATTATTTTACTGGAAAACTATGTCATGCCGACTCCTGGGAGGGGGGCCAAGGAAACAACACCTTGCTCCTTTGGGGGATCGGCCTCACTTTCCCAAAATCATTAATCCTTAGGGAAAAAGGGTTCATTTGGGATAGCTCCCAAACGAGGGGTAAGCTTTGCATATGGACTTATCCTTAGCAAAGGAAACAAGAAATCTTGGCTGTCTCCTAAACCCCTAAACTCACCACGAAACCCCACTTTGTAGGGTCCAAATTTATAGGGGCCCCAAAGACACACACACAGAAAAAATTTCATACTGATAGGGAGAATTTTTGTTTGCGGGGCGTCTTGGGGAAAATTATTATAAAAAGGGGGAAAAACATTACGCTTATCTTACACCCTATATATTCCCTGAACCAATGGGCCGTTTTGTTTTTAAACATAAAGGGTTTAAACCTAAATATTTGCATTGGCCATTCACTGTATTAATGCATTTTTATACTTCCAAAATATGTCAACATTTTTGTCACTCCCGCAAGATTAGTGGGAAAAACTAGTGGAAAACTGAATGTATATGATAATATACAACAGTAGTTTGGGAACAAAATTTTTTGTAATACGGATAATTTAAAACAATAACAACCGGGGAAAAAGGTTTTTTAACCGCCATAATAAAAATAGTAGAAAATTTCAAGCGGGGTAATTTCGAGTAGATTTTTAGGTCCTATTAAAAATCAACAAACCACAAATTTTTTCATAAAAACGGGACTTAGCACCCAAGCACCCCCTCTTCTTCTCGTTGTTTTCGTGGGGGGGGGGGGGGTGCTTGGGGGGACGGAAATGAGGCCCCAAAGTAGGGGTCAAACCCTGTCTTCGACTCAGCCCTTGCCTTTAAGTAATTTTTCATGGGCTTTTCGGGTCCTCCCCTTTTCCTTTTTCCCTTTTCATCCTTTTTTCTGTCCACTTATCTTAAACGTTTAATTATTTTTATCCTTTATGTCACAATACCTTAAACCTAATGCTTATGACATTGTCTTTCCCCAATTTTTTTGGGTTTTTTCCCTTAAAACCCTTCGGGGTTAAAAGGTTAAAAACTAACCCAAAAATTATTTTAAAAAAAATCCTTAAAAGGGTGTCATCCGACCCCCTATCGCTACATTTTGAATACGCCCCCTAATGACCTTAGATGTTTACGCGGCAGGAATTATAAAAAAAAAACCCCAAAAACACACACACACACACCACACACACACCCCACACACACACACACACAAACAATATATATATATATATATATATTATATAATATATATATTATAATATATATAATTATATTTTATATTGATAAATAAAAAAAACCTTGACAACTCTCTTCTGGTTTTCCCCACACACACACACACACACACCCCACACCACACACCCCACACCACACACACAAAACACACCCAAAACACACACACCCAAAAAAAAAAAAAAAAAAAAAAAAAAAAAAGGAGCATTTTCCCAAATCAACCATGAAAAATTTTATTGGGAACACACTTTAAATTTAAAGGGAAAAATACCCAAGGGAC
>NC_051420.1:32808160-32814141 GCF_015228065.2 Penaeus monodon | reverse complement strand
TGTGTGGGTGTGTTTGTGGTTTTGTTGTGGGGTTTTTGTGTGTTGTGTGTGGTGTGGGGTTTGGGGTTTTAAATTTTGTGTGTGTTTTGTGTGTTTACACATATGATGTGGTGGTGTGTACAAATGTAGTGTGTGTGTGTTTTTGTGTGTGTGCACATATGTAGTGTGTGTGTGGTGTGCTTTTTTTGTATGTGTGTTGTGGTGTTGTTGTGTGTGATACGTGTGTGTTTTGTCTTTGTGCCCTTGTGTGTGTGTGTGTGTGTGTGTGTGTACACAAAGTATGTGTGTGTGTGGTTGGTGTGGCACATTGTTGTGTGTGTGTGTTGTGCGTGTTTTGTGTGTGGGGGGGTGGGGGTGTGGTGTGTTTTGCAAGTGTGGGTGTGCGTGTGGGTGTGTGGTGTGTGGTGTGTGTGTGTGTGTGTTTGTGTGTTACTGATAAATATTGTGGTGAGGGTGTGTGTGTGTGGGTTTGGTGTGTGTGGTGTGTGTGTGTGTTGCGCGTGTTGAGTGTGTGTGCTGCGGGGTTTTTGGGTGTGTGGGTGTGGGGTGTGTGTGTGTTTGTGTTGTTTGGTGTGTGGTGTGGTCCGCACGTTTTTGGTGTGAGTGTGTGTGTGGGTGGTGGTGTGTGTCAGGTGTTTTGGTGGTGTGTGTTTGTGCGTGCATGTGTGTGTGGGTTTTTGTGCGTATGTGTGGGTGTCAGGGTGGTTTTCAGTGTTGTGTGTTGGGTTTGTGTGTGTGTGTGTGGTGTGTGGTGGTGTGTGGGGTGTCGTGTGTGTGTGGGTTGTGTGTATGTAAATGTATAAAGTGTGTGTGTGGTGTGTGTGTGTGTGTGTGTGTGGTGTTTGTCAGTGTGGCGGCGTGTGTGTGGGTGTGTGTGTGTGATGTGTGGGTGTTTTGGGTTTTGTGTGTGTGGGTGTGTGTTTGGGGTTTTGTGTGTGTGTGGTTGTGTGTTTTAATGTATACCATATATGTGTGTCGTAAAAGTAAAGATGAAAAAAAACCCCTTTAAAAAATTTACTAAATTTTTTTTTTGTGACAAATCAAATTGTTTACTTTAAATCTATCCCTTTTTTAAAGGACTTTTTAAAAAACAAAAATTTACGAAATTTCATAACGAAAAATTGTAAATTTTTTATTTTTTTTTTTCTTATTTCAAAACATTGAATAAAAAAATGAAGATTTTAATGCTGTATGATTTAAAATAAAATAAAATATTTCCCTTTGACAAAATACATCACTTTTTTTTTTTTATATAACTAAAATCTATTGTCGCATGTAAAAATGACGTAATTTAAGGAAAAAAAAAAATAGAAAAAAAGCGGCCAACCCTGAAGCTTTCCATTGCTAGTTTTAAAATGCAGCCATTGGGGAAATTTAGTCACACTTGAAATATAGTTATATGCTTTTGAAGCAATGCTCTTGGCATCCCTAATATTTAGACATTTGCCTTGAAAACATTTTTTTTTTTTTTTTAATGCCCCGCCTAAAAGGACGTTTGGGAATCAAGGTTTACCATGATTTTTTTTGGCAATTTAGACGGGGTTGCGTTGCCTTCCCCCCGGTGTTTTTTTCGAGTCACCCAAATTTATTTTACCCGGTTCGTGATCGGCATGACTTTGGTGGCTTTCCCCCCCTGCGGAGGGAGGCAATCGAGGGAAAATTCCTGCCCAAGGGAAAAACGCCCGGCCGGTGGAATCGAACCTCAACTTGATTTCCGTCGCGACGTCTTTAAGACCGATGCTCTAACCACCGGCCACCGCGGCCTCTTGTAAAACATATAGAAAAAAAAATTCCAATTTGGTATAGGCTTTCCCCTTCGCCCTTCTAACCCCGGGGCCATATATATATAATATATAATTATATATATTATATATATATATATATATATTATAAATAATTGTGTGTGGTGTGGGTGTGTGTGGTGTAATATATATGTGTGTGTGTGTGTGTGGTGTGGGGTTTTTTTTGAGTGTGTTTTGTTTTATTATGAATGCACACACATACCCCAAACCAAAAACACACACACACACACAAAACACACACAACACACACCCCACACACCACACAAAACCCATACTTTTGTTAGCTGGTCGCTCGCTCTCTGCCCCAACAAAAGGAGGCTGGGCAGAAGCGTCTACCCACGGGGTCGTAACACGAACAGCCCCAAGAGGCACACCACCACACGTCAAAAAACCCCATGAGGGGAAACGCCAATGGCGAGGCGGGCACGAAAAAAACACAAAGTTACAGTCTTTCCTTTATTTACAAAAGTTATTTACCCGTACTTTTTTTAAAGGGAAAAATACGGGGGGAAACCGATGTCACACTGCACGATACAGCTTTATAAAGGGCAACACAAAGTTTATCAGGTCACAAAGGCACACAGAGGTCTCACAGGAGCAGCCCCAACTGCGCTTCCTGGCTTGTTCTCCGCCCCCCGCTCAAAACCCAGTTGCATCATTTTTTGCCCGGGGCCCTTCATTTTAAAAACCATGCCCAGGTATCCTTTCGGGGAAAACACATGTTTGACAGAGACAAAGCCCCACGGCGTAGCAAGGGGGGTTGACATCCCAAAAACATGAAACAAAAATACAAAAAAATTTACAAAAAATTACCCTCAGGAAAAAAACAAAATCTTTCAAAAAAAAGTAACCGTAATTTGAAAAATCAGTTTCAGAAACACAAAAATTTTCACCCAGCGCGGCTTTCTTCGCTCTGCTGGGGTCCCTTGGAGGGGGTGGGGGGGGGCCAGTAGATTGGTTTAGTGGCATCCGAGGGGTACCCTCCTGCCCCAAGACCGGGCTCATGGACCACTGACATCTTTTGCATCCCCCTCACCGTCCAAATGCTTCCTCTCTCGGTCAGCATCGCCAGCCTCACGCCGCTAGGGGGCAAACCTTTTTCTTTTTCCCCTGCCCCCAGGAGTAGTTTCCCTGGCCCATGGAACGCCAAGCCGGTGCGCCACGTCCCGAGGAAGTAGGAAAACGGCCCACACCAACCAACTCCTCGCCCCCCGGCGACTCTTCGGATGTCCACTTCCTACAAGTCCCCGCTTTCACCAGTGGCACCTTCTGGGCCTTATCGGAGAAGTTAGCTCCCAAAACACTGTAACAACCCCCCCCCTGGCCAACAAGGCCCCGCCCAACTGCTACGCCATCAGCCAGCTGCAGGTTTTGAATGGGCTCCCGAGGCCCTCTACTCCACGCACACTTTGACGTCGACGCCGGTTTCTAGACTCGCCCTGGGGGGGGTGCAGTCTCAGTGTAACTACCTTGCACAGCCACCTGGAAGCAAGGGTACATCTTCACCGTGCACCCAAACAGTAGCCCAAAGGGTCGACACACCCCTTACTCGGGGGTAGGTAGTCAAGGCCCAGCAAGCAGTGCTCGTCCAGATGGGCCCAAACACCGGCACCCGCTGCCCCGGCTGCCCACCCAATACGAGCCCCAGCCCCCTTGAGCTGCACACAAGCCCGTGACACCACACAGTCTCTGTGGTGCATCTGGAAGTCGATAGTGGCAAACTATCAGGGCACTAGGGTTTTCACCCCCAGGTCCCTGTCGGGTGGCATGGCTTCCCATTACGAGCCCTCCACCTGCATGTCCCCGGTTTCGATGGCAGCTTACCCAAGTCGGGGCCCGGGGGAAACCGAGGACGGCTGGGTTTGGCCCCCTTCTCCAGCCTGTCCGATTTTTCCCCCTGTACCACTTCCATAGTCTTGGCATGCACTGGATGGGACCATACCTGCCCAGTCCTTGCAGCATGCGGAAGGCATCAGAATCCGTCGGGTTGAAGGACGGTTCTCCGCCCCCTCCGACCCGACTACGTCTGTCCCCTTCCTCACCGCAGCCCCAACACAACCTTTGGGGAAAAGGGCTCAGGTCACCTTTCCCCAATGCTACCTTCTCCACTTTAGCCTTTCCGGGCCCCCGGGGGTCACGCGGGGGGTGACAGTGGGCCCCAGGCCACTGGTTGCCTTCAGGGAAGGCCCGAACTCCAAGGGCCCCGCCCGCGCCACAGAGGCCTCAGGGTGGCCTGTTGACGTAGATTTTTCAGTGTGGCCTGCAAAACGTCAACAAAGAAAACGCGGGGCCCGGACCACGATACTCTTTTTCAGCCGCAGGGGAAGACTCCTACCAGCGCCCCACATCCCGCGCCCGCGGGGGCAGCGTTCCCCCCACGCCACGGTCCGTTCTTCAAGGGGCCCAAATACCTCCCTGGTGGTGGGGGCCCGAAACGGCGTTTCAAAGCCTCCGCCAGCGGTGTAAGAGGCATGTTGGGATGCCGGCAGATCCCCAACACTTTCCACCGCGGGGGCCCCTTAGCGCTGTTTCCAGCTGCGGGCCTTTTCTTCCTGGCTGCCCTGGGCAGATGCCAGCATTTCAAAATTGGGCGAAAATAGCCTCCCAGGGCCCCCTTCCCGTAAAACTCAGGGCTTCCCTCACAGAATGTCTGGAGGCCCAGGGGGGGAGGGTGGAAACGGTTGCCGTGAACTAAAAAGCCTGGGGGGAGGAAGGGGGGGAGGGGGGCAAAAAGAGGCGGGGTTTACCAGGTCCGGTTTGCCGCCACCCATACCCAAGGGAGCGGTTCCGATGGGTCCCCAAATTCTGCAGCGCCCCTGGCTGCGACACGATGCTGCGAGGCCGGGGGTTTCCGCCACAGACCCCAGGCAGACCCAGAAATCTGACATTGGGATTTTGCCAGAACCCCGTCTGCCTTTTTCTGCTTGCAAGTAATACCTGTGATGCCCCCTTTCCCCTTCATTTCCCCCCTCAGGCCCGAACTGCCCTTTAGAGTCTGCACCCCCTTTCCCTCAGTTCACCCTTTACGCTGTTTCAGGCCTTTTCGGGTACTGCTGAGTTCATCTTCACAGATGCAAGAGCTCTGTGCACCTCAAAAAGTCTGCAGAACTGTTCCTCTGCCCTTTCCTGCCTGCATCTCGACGAGATGGGCGCCCGCTCGTGTGCCCCCTGTCCTGCTCTTCTGCCCTTTGTGCCATTTCCTCCCTTTTCGGCCAGATGGGGAGTGAAACAGGTATCTGGCTCGGCTTCACCTATTGTGCTGCCTCAGCATCCTCCTCACCCCCCATGGCTGGGCCCCATCTTTGAACAACATGAAAATCGGGCGTCTCAGATCAAATATCACAAATCCCATCTGGAACCATTGTTACCCCGGCCCCCTGTTCTCGCCCAAAAAACCAGCAGGTAGGCGCGGCGTGCTATCACAGGGGGCGTGAACATGAAAGTCCAAAAGGACCGACCACCACAGCGTCAAAAAAACCACAGGGGAAAAGCCAAGTGGCGAGGAGGGGACGAAATAAACACAAAATTTCAGTCTTTTTCCTTTTTACAAAGTTATTTTTCCCGACACTTTTTTATAGGTACAACAGGGGGATACCAACAGTACATGCACGATACAGCTTTAACAGGGCAACCAAAGTTTATGGGCACAAAGGGACACACGAGGTTTCAAGGAGCACACCAACTGGTCTCTCCGGCTGTTCCCCCGCTCCTCCCCCACAGCCCGTGCTCATGTTTGCCCCGGTCCCTTCTGTTAAAACATGCCAGGTCACCTCCCCGTTAAAAGTTTCAAGGACAAAGGCAAGGTCATATAATTTTATAATATATATATATATATATATAATATATTATATATTTTATATATAATCATATAATAATATATTATATATAAAATATAGTAAATATATGTTAAAATATGAAAATATTAAACAAATATATATGTGTGTGTGTGGGTTTTATGTCATATTATCGATCGGTCAATTAACTCAACTTGGTTAGTACACTCTACTTTGGTTATCCCGTCTTTCATGTCTTTCCATAAACATTTGATAGGATTTAAATCTCGACGGTTTCCAAGCCAATCAAGCATTCTAAGACCATGATTATCGAAATGGGATTTAATACTTTTGGCTGTGTGGCAGAGAGCTCCATCATGCATGAAAATGCAGTTATTATCTGGCG
>NC_051420.1:32796515-32798505 GCF_015228065.2 Penaeus monodon | reverse complement strand
TAATTCCAACTTTAATTTGTACACATTAAATTACTGCAAAGTAGAAAGACTTAGTGGAAACTAAGTATTGATAATATAACACATAAGTGGCAACAGGAAATTATTGTAATACGGATAATGAAAACATTAACAACGGCAGGTTATTTACAGCCATAAATAGATATTCAAGAGGGGAATTTCGGAGACAATACCCGGTCCTATTCAATCAACCTTGTATCGTGGGGGGGGGGGGTTCATAATCGGGAACTTAGGCCCAAAGACACCCTTCTTCTCTCGTTCTCGTATTGGGCGGGGGGGTGTGCCTTGGGGACGGTACTGAGGCCCCATATTTGATCATAACCTGTCTTGGACATCAGCCCTTGCCTCAGTAATTTGCATGGTCTTTTCTTGCATCTCCTTTACCTTCCATCGTTCATCTTAAACTTACAAACTTATGCCACATCTTCTTAATCGTAACCTTATCTTTATTTTGATATTCACAATACCTTATCATAATGCTATGGCATGAATTCGTCTTGCAAATATTTTTTTAACCACAACACCATTCTGGCTTAATGGTTACACATCTAACAATATTATATATAAAAAATCCTTACTAGGGTGTCAATATACGACCACCTATCGCTACATTTTGAAAACATAATGATTACTTTGATGGGCAGATTATAAAGAAA
This sequence comes from Penaeus monodon, assembly GCF_015228065.2. Lineage (NCBI taxonomy): Eukaryota > Metazoa > Arthropoda > Malacostraca > Decapoda > Penaeidae > Penaeus > Penaeus monodon. The sequence continues at coordinate 32,797,831 of NC_051420.1, read as the reverse complement.
AACAGCCAACAATTACAACACACACAAACCAACACACAACACACACACACAAACACCATAAACTTCTATATATTCTATCATTATCTATTATTATATCTATATATATATATCTATATTCTTATATATTTAATAAACAACCTTGACACTCTCTCTGCTCACACACACACAACACACACACACACACACACACACACACACACACACACACACACACACACACACACACACACACACAAAAAAAAAAAAAAAAAAAAAAAAAATGAGCATTCAGAAATCAACCATAGAAAAAATCGTACACTTTATAAAAAGATACACACTTGGTCTTTACTTATAAAAGATACGATGGTTTCTTATTAACGTTGTTTTCTCTGCTGAACGTTTATTTGTGAACAAAAAAGAAAGGAAAAAAACGCTGAAAATGCCTTCCAACCGTTCTTTCGGATAAAATATCACAGAAACAAAAAATAAATTGCTCTTTAGGTTTCTACATTTCAATAGTGCTGGAAATTCCACGTCAGACTCACTGACTGGATAGAGCATCCACTGTTCGCAAATCGAAGCCAGCGCGAAATTGAGGCCGCCATGAAAGTGTGACCCAAAATCAAGTGATAACACTTGCCTACGTGTGATGGCCTCGATGGAAACTTGATAAATAATATTTCGATACGATGCTTATGCGCAAGTGGGTAGTATTTTCGGTAATGGATAGACAGATGCAGGCATTTTGTAGCAGTATACAATGGCTGCCGTAAATGGCAGAGAAACTGCAGGAGTTAATTAGGGTAGAATGAATGATATGATGGCTTATCGTACAAACAAATTTTCTGTAACAATTTTCTGTCATTTTTAACTGTTCAAACTTAACGGTATATTCGTCTTTCACAGCCAATATAAAATGTTCACATTTTGCAGCCGCAATCCTTAGGACTTCGCCCTCAGTAGATGTTACATATATAGTTTTATAGTTTCCAAAACGTAAGAAAATTAGCTATGAGCTTAGTAGCAAATCATAAAGCGAACTCGATCTTTAATCTCTGAAAAGAAAGACAATTAGTAAACATAAGCTATCGCAATGCAATAGTACAATTGTAGCAAAATAACTATTAACACCTTGTGCCGTGTGGCCCAAAGCTAGTTATTACCCAAAATTGGAAAGTTTGAGATAAATTTAGTAGTAACTATAGTGCGCCTGCAGCTACCACTGTGGTAGCTACCTCCAAAGTGCGGCTGCGATTTGGGTCACACTGTCATGACGCTGAAGGACTGGTTTTGCTTCACAAACAGCCCGCGTGAGCGAATAAGATATTCGTTCCAGT
>NC_051420.1:32784015-32794015 GCF_015228065.2 Penaeus monodon | reverse complement strand
TTTTATTCCTGCCCTCACTACACATCTAAGGCATTGCGGCGTAATAAGCGATAGGGTGGTGGATGAGCACCCTAGAGGATTTTTTTTCATAATGTTTGTTAGATTTTTAAAAACCTTTAAAACCATTTGGTTAATGGTTAAAACAAAAAAAAATGGGGCAAGAAAAAGGGGTCATATAGCATTATGAAAAGGAAATTGTGGAAAAAAAGGATAAAAAAAAATTAAAACGATTAAGAAAGTGGAGGGGAAGAGGATAAAAGGGAAAAGGAAAGGAGAAGACGGGGGCCCATGAAAAATTACTTGAGGAAAGGGGGCTGATGTCCAAGACAGGGATGACCCCTACTTTTGGGCCTCATTTTCCCGCCCCCCCAAAGCCCCCCCCCCCCCCCCCCCGTAACAAACGAAAAGAAGGGGGGGGTCCCATTGGGTGCTAAGTCACGTTTTATAAAACAAATTTTCGGCTGTTTGACTTGAATAAGACCTAATATCTACCAAAAACCCCCGTTTGAAAATATCTACTATTTTTATTAGGGTTAAAACCCTTTTCCCCGTTGTTTTTTGTTTTCTTATCCTTATTACAAAATTTCTTTTGCCCACTGCGTTGTTATTATCATGCCATTACATTTTCCACTAAGTCTTTCATAATGCTTGCGGGGAGTGAAAAAAAATTTTTGACATTTTGGAAAAGTACCCAAGCTTTAATACAGTGAAGGGCCCCAAATGCAAATGTTTGTTTAAATTTCTGTATGATTAAACAAAACGGACTTTGGTTATGAAAAATTTTGATGTGTAGATTAAGCGTAATGAAATTTTCCCCCTTTTTGGGGAATAATTTTTCCCACGAGGTCCCGTATTTTTTTTTTGGTGTGTGTGTCTGTGGACCTATGAGAGGGAAACCCTACAAAAGTGGGGGTCGAGGGTGGGGGTTAGGGGTTTTTAAGGGGTAGACAGCCAAGATGTCTTAAATTTCCTTTGCTAAGGAAAGCCGATATGCGAAGCTTAGCCTCTCTTGGGCTACCCCAAGGGTTTCCCTTTTGTAGAGGAGTAATGAGGGATATATGTATATATATATTTTAAAATTTAATATATTATATATATATATATATATATATATATATAATATATTCATAGTGGTGTTTCTGTGTATGTAGGGTATATATATATAAAATATTATAAAAATTTTTATATATTAATTTAATATTTATATATTATATATGCAAATATAAAATATATATACACCACGGGACATTTTATGAAATTTTATTATTTTTAAAATATATATTATAAAAATATTTTTTTAAAAAATTTTAATAATATTATATATATATGTATAGATGGGATATACTTATATATAATAATAATATATATATAAATAAAAATAATTTTTTATGATAACATACCAAATATTAACATACACAGAAAACAAAACACATAGGAAATTTTAATTTTTATAATATATATAATAAGTATAATAATAAATGAATATATATATATATATAATAATAGATAAGATATATAACCACACAAACAAAACACACAAGATATGTATAAAATTATATATATAAAAAAATAGAAAATTATAATAATTAATATATATAATTACTTTTTAAAAATAAATTATAATAATACAAATATACACCAAATGGGGCCATATATAATATTATTGTAATATAAAATATATATAATATAATATATATATATATATAAATATAAAACACCACACACGCACACGGACACACGACACACACACACCCCCCCACACCCCAACACAAACCAAAACCACACACACCCCACACAAAACACCCCACACACTAAAACACACACACAAAAAACACACCCCAAACACACAGTAATATAAACATACATAATATAATAAAAACACATAAAAAAAAATAAAAATTTTACAAAATATATTAGAGAAACATATAATCCCTAAAATTTAATATATTATATATATTTTAACATAATATCAATCAATACACATTAGAGGAAAATTTTAATATTCATATTTAAATTGGGGAATAAGATATTTTAACATAGGACACACAAGATATAAAAAATAAAAATAATGATTAATATATATAAAAAAAAAATATATATTAAATTATAAAAAGGGGGGAATTTTAAAAAATATAGAAAATACCACACCCCAACCACAATTAAAAAAAATTTTTATATATACATTAATATAATATATATAATAAATAATAATATATTGTTGTGTTGTGGTGTGTTGTGTGTGTGGGTTTGTCGTGTGGGTGTGTGTGGTTTTGGTGTTTTGTGGTGTGTGTGTGTGTGTGAGAGTGTGTTTATATATAAAAAATATATTTATATTTTAAAACATATATAAATTAATAATATATATAATATAATAGATATATAATATATAAATTTAAGAAATTAAAGATTTTAAAGGGTGTAGGGTTATAAGTACATAGGCAAAAAAAAGAAAAAAAAAAAAAAAAGAAAAAAAAAAAACAATAACACAGTGAAAAGGGAGAAAAGGATTAAAGAATAAAAAAAAGGGAAGAATAGAGAGGGGAAGAAAATTATTAATGGGATAAGGGGGTTTTTGGTATTTTTTTTAAAATTTAAAAGGGATTTTTTTGGGGTTTTAATATTGAGGTATTTAAATTTTTTTAAAAAAAAGGTTAAAGGGAAAAATAAAAAAAATAAAAAATAAAGAATAAGAATAATAGAATATTAGATATAGAAACAAGATAGAAAGGTAAATACTATGCATAAAAAAAGGAAAAAAGGAAAAAAAAAAAAAAAAAAAAAAAAAAAAAAGAAGGAAAAAGAAGAAAAAAAAAAAAACAATTTACACAGAAAATATATAAAAGTAATATTAAAATTTTAATAATATATATAAAATGTTTTAAAATTTTATAAAAAAGTATAAATTTTATATATTATAAATAAAATTAAAAAAAATTTAATATTTTTATTATAATATAATTTATATTTTTATATATATAATATATATTATATAATATATATATTTAAAATATAAAATATTATAAACATTTAATTATATACTTTTATATAATATTTTATATTTATATATATTATAATTTATTATATATTTTTTTATTTTATATATTTTAAATTAAAATATATATATATAAATATTATGTATATATATATTTTATGTGTATATATATACTATGTATATTATATTTTAAAATTATATATTAATTAATATATCCCATTTTATTTTAATATAATATTATATTATATAAAATTAATATTATATAAGATATATATTAAGATATATATTATAATTTATATATATATATAAAATTAAAACATATATATTTTATGATTTTAAAAAAGGAATAATGAAATGCCTATTGTATTAAAAAAATAAAACATTTCCCGGGACCGGGGACTCGAACCTAGGAAAACTCCGGGTATGAAACCCGGATTATAATACAAATATAAATATACACACACACACACAAAACACACACACACAAACCCCACACACACACACACACACACCAAACCCCACACACACAACACCCCACACCACAAAAAAAGGGGGACATATATAAAATATTAAAAAATTAAAATTTTTTAAAATATATATTATATATATATATTATATATAATATATATATAAAAAAACCCTTTATATATATATATATATATAATTATATAAATATATAATATATATATATATAAAAAAAAAAATTTATACTTTTTAATATCTATAAAAAAAGGGAATTTTATTTACTACATATATATGAATATATATATATAAAAGAATATATATATATTTTTTATATATATATATATATATATTTTAATTATATATATAATAAAATTTTATATAAATATATATACATATATTTTCTTATTTTTTCTATAGTATATTTTTATTTATTTATAAAAATAAATTATACCCATACAATATTTATATATATTGGGATATTATATATATATATAATAAAATATAAAATATATATTATATAAAAGATAGATGGGATAGAAGATAGATAGAAGATATATAAAAACCAATATAACACACACACACATATATATATATATATAAAAATAATATATATAATTAAAATATATATTTTTAATAAATAACATTTGTAAAATAATACATATATAAATTATACATAACATAAATTATATATATTATATAGGGATATTAAAATTATATAATAAAGATAGAAAAATTATTTTAATATATATATATATATGGGTTTATATATATTATATATAATTTTAATATAAAATATATAAAAAAATATATATAAAAAATAAATATTTTAAGATAAATATATATAATATATTATATAATAGATATATATAAAAGGTTATATATTTTATATTTAAAATACAAAATTTAAGATGTTTCTTAATATATTATAAAAAATATTATAATATATAAATATTTTTGGATATAATTAAAAAATTTCCCAATTAATAATAACCACATATTTGAAAATATATTATAATAAAATTATAATATATAATTATAATAAAAAAATATAGATAAAAAATATTATAATAACAATAAATTTATTATTTTAATATTATATATAAAATTAATATATATAATAAAATAAATTAATATATATATATAGAATATAAAATAATATATATTTTTAATATAATAAATATTTATAAAATTTAAAAATGTAAAATTTTATATAAATAAGGGGACATAAATAGATATTAATTATTTATAATATATATTAATAATATAATTTTATATATATATAGATATATAGATATATATATTTTTTTTTTTTTTTTTTTTTTCATATGTATAATATCATATTTAATGTAGATATATATATATTTTTAATATATATATATATATATAAAATATATATAAAATAAAAATTTTATATATATATATGTAAAATATAAAAAAATAATAAATAAACAGGTAAATATAAATAATATATATTTTCTTTTTATTATATTTTATATAAATATATAACTTAATATAATAATTTAAATAAAATTTTATAAATTAATAATTATATAAAAATTTTATATAATAAATATATATATATAGGGATATTTTTGATTTTAATATTTTATATAATGTTTTTTTATATATTTATTTAATATAATAAAAATAAAAAAAAAGAAAAATATAATATATATATATAAAAATAATATATTTATATTATATGTACAATATATTAACAAAGGATACTTTAATATTTTACAATAAATAATAATATAAAAAAATAGAATATAATTATATATATAATATATATATATATAAAAAATATATATATATATAAATTTTAATATGTATACATACTTTATACTATTATCCCATATTATATAAAACATATTATATTTATAATAAATTTTTATATATATTATTATAATATATATATATAATAAACCCAAAACATAATATATACATATATATATATAATATATATATATATATATATATATATATATATTATATTATAAAATATTAATATAAAATACCCTATAATATTTTTAATATATAATATATATATAAAATATATTTTATTATAGGGGTATCCATACATAAATATATAAATATATATAATATATATATATTATATATATATATATTATATATACATATAAAATTTTAAATATAATATATTATATATATTTATAATATATATATAAGATATTTAACAAAGTTTAATATACAATATATAATATAAATTTAAATAATATAAAAATTTATATAAAAATATAATATATATATCTTATGATTTTATATATCAATTATAAAAATTATTTTATATATTATACATTTTTTTTTAAAATTTTATATATAATATAATATATTTATATATTAATGTATATATTAAAATTTATAATAATATATAATTATAAATATAAAATATATATATATAAAAACATATATAAATATTTTACATGTATTTTTACAAAATATATATATATACATTTATTTTTATATATATATAAAAATATATTATATATATTTTAAAATTTTAATATATTTTAAAAACCATATATGATATTGTTATATATATATATATATATATCTATATATATATATATTATATAAAATAAAATATAAAATTATATTATATATATGTATATATAAGGGCTTTAAATATATTTTATAATCAAAAAAGAATTTTAATAATATATAGTATGTTTAAATATTTTTCATATATTTTAATTTTTATATATGTATACATATATATATATATATATTTTATATATTAAATAATATATAAAAATTTTATTTTATATATATATACATATGATATATCTATATCTACCCATCATCCATCTAATAATATATGTATATAAAATTATATAATAAATTATATATATATTTTTAATTTTATATATATATATGTGTGTATATAAAACCCCAAAAAAAATAAATAAAAATTTAAAGATATAAAAATAAATATATGTATTATATATATATATCAATATAAGATAATATATATGTAAACATATATATATATATATAAAAATATATTATAAAATAAAAAAAATTTTAATATATATAAAATGATAATATATACCCACTTTACGGAGGGGAAAAAAAAATATATTAAAATTATATATTATATATATATTATATTAAAATATATAATTTGTATAATATGTATATGTAATGTATTATAATAAAATTATATAAAATATTATATATATATATAAATATATATTTATAAAAATATTTTTTTATATATTTTATAAAATATATATATATATATTTTATATATATGTATATGTATAGGGATCCCATATATGTTTATATATATATATTTATATATATAATATATATATATATATTTTTATATATTATATATAATATATATTTTAAAAATTAAATATATAGTATATTTTTATATTATAAAATTTATTTATATAAAATATAATATATATATATATATATAAGATATATAAATATATATATATGTATATATTAAACAAATGTGGACAAGGTATGAATGGGGAATTTGAATTTTTTCAAAATACAAGAGATGTTTTTGCCGGTTTCGTTTGCGTCTTGTCAGAAAACATACAACAAAGAAATTACATAAAAAAATATATATCAGGGGGGAGTAAACAAAATTTACCGGACGTGCCCTCCTTTTCTTTGCTCTTTGGATTTTTGGGCTGTGCCCTTTGGGATAATTTTAAAACCGGGGGCCCGATCCCCGGTTGACGTTACTCCCCGTCGCGTGTATGCTGTTCCAAATTTTTATTTAGTTTGTTCAGTCTTTCTTTGGACTTTATCTGGTCCTTCCATTTTGGGTTTTAGATGTCCAGCTTATCTACATGTCCCCACCATGGCTTTGGAAAGTTCGTGGTAAAGGATGTCACCGATGTTCGCTGATTTGGTGCTAAAAAACCACCCCTTTTTCCCCAAAAAGTATGCTGTATCGAATCGCGGGCAGGGTATGCGATAAAAAAACACTACAAGGGTTGTTTTCGGGCGTTTTCGGTCACGAAATTTAAGTAAAGTATTTTTTCCCCGGATGGGCGGGCGTTTTCTAAACCTTTTTTGCCAAAAGTATCTGCTATCGCCTGGGAAATTTTACATGAGGGTTTAAAATGAGACAATTTGGGAGAGGGTGGGGGGTTCTTTACAAGTATGCTCTCCCCCTTCTTTCTGGGGGTTTAACGGGAAAAGCCTCGGGGGAAACTTGTTTTTCAGAAAAAACCCTTAATATTAGGAAACCTCATCCTGGGAAAAATTTTCAGGGCTGAGATTCAGGTCGAGGAAAAAACCCAATCAAAAACACCAGTTTTCTTTTTGTTGTTGGGGGCGGAGTAGAAAGGGAATAATCATCTTTATTTGGGGGCTTTCTGTATACAGAGAAACGTGGGCCCGTGGGTCACCCCGAGGATCAGAGTGCCCGGGAAAAAGGTATTTTCCGGGAATTTTCCCCCTCCTCCACGGTAAACGGATTTTCGTAAAACGGGGGTTGATTCGCGTTACGGGGGGACAATGACGAGGAGTCATCTACGTATCGAAGCCATTTTAAAGGCCTGCCGATTATATCCCTGTATTTAATCCCCCCCCAGCGTCCCCAAAGAACAAGCAAGAAATGAGGCACTAAAGGGGGGGCCCAGGGCGAGACCACTAATCTGTTTTATTCACCCCCAGCAAATTCGAAGTAGCCAAAGGGTTCCAGGGCAAAAACTTCACTAGGAGAACGAATTTGGTTTTGGCAGCGGGAGTTTGCGTTGTCATGGAGCTGGGGGCCCCCTCTGGGACCCCCGGGAAATGCCCGTCTGGGGGGACATTGGTAAAGAGGGATTTAACATAAAAACGGGCAAGCTTTTTTTCATCCCAAAGGAATTTTGGGAGACGTCTGATGAGGTCCCCGGAGTTCTTCAGGGGGGAACACTGATGCCCCCATAGCGCCAGAAGCGGTTTACCCAAAATATTTGGGCCAAAAACGATGGGGAGCGCTGCCAACCCCGAGGTGATCGGTCCACGGCACCCCCTTTGGTTTGGGTTTTCCCTTCGGGGGGACCTTTTCATGGAGGGGTTTTGGGGGGGGCCTCTTCCAGCAGGTGAAGTAGGCGAAAAACCTTCGGCTAAAACCCCAGAAGTAAACCCCTTTCCCCTTTTTTTCTTGAACTGGCAGCCCCCCATCTTCCCTATACCTTTCGTTATTTTCCCTGTAAACGAAGAAGGGGGAAAATTAAAATTGTTCATTTTGATTTTAAAATTAATCACTTTATCCAAAAACAACAATACCACCCCCTTTTCTCAGCCGGGTGATGACGAGGGTCTGTCTCGCGGAGGCCCTTAAAACGCGGAAATATATCTGGGGGGGACCCCGGGGGGCGACGAAGCATAAAGCCATCCCGCAAGCAGAAATTTCCCTTGGACGAACCCTTTGTGGGACGTCCTATCGGCCCAGCGGGGGTTTCGAGATGACGTAGCCTTTTAAGCCCTTTCTTTTTTGTTCCGGTGCAAAAATTTTAGGCCTAGCAGGGGGTTTTTTTTCCCAAAAGGGAAAGTCAGGTGTTTGGAGGACATTTTTTTTTGGGGAAGATCACTTCGTCCGGTTTTGCCAAAAACTGTTTTTTGCATATACGATGTAACTTCTCTTTATGTTTGATTCTTTGGGAGTTTGGTCCCCCTGTTGAAATTTGGGTGCCCAAGCCCAGGGGGAAAGGGGGTTCTCCCTCGATTTCACCCGGATTTTCGTCGGGGCGGTTTTTTGCGGGGTTCTAATGGCCTCCAAAAGGGAAAGGCCCGAGCACTATCTGGGAACGGATGCTCGCCGGATTTCAATGGCTGGAGCTAAAGGTGGCAATACTTGCTCAGCCAAGCAGCCCATCGGGAAAAACCAAACCCCGATTTTTGGCCACTTTGGATTGCGTTTGTAAAAAAAAAAACCCCGGGGGGGGGGGAAACCCCTTTCCCCATTAATTTTCCGTGAGTAGGATAAAAACCGTTTTCATTTTGGAAAAAAATGAGACAAGGTAGAATAAAGAATGAATATCTTCACAATACAAGAGATGTTTTTGCCCCGGTTTCGTTTGCGTCTTCGTCAGAAATACATACAAAAAAGAAATTAATAGAAAATATATATCGGGCGTGAGCTGAAAAAATCCCTGACTGTGCCCTTTCCTTTTCTTTGCTCGTAGGATTTTTGTTTTGGGGGCCCTTTTGGAAAATTTAAATCCCCCGATGCCGTTTTGGGGAAAATTACTCCCGTCGCGAGGGATGCTGCTTCCATTTTTTTCTTTTTAGTTTTTTCAGCCCTTCATGGACTTTTTCGCCGGCCCTTTCCAGTTTGGTAGTGTCCAGCTTCATCTACATTTTACCACCATGACTTTGGGGAAGGGTTTGGGGTGAGGGATTTTCAGCTCGTTTTCGCGACCCCTGGTGCTAAAAACCAGGGCCCGGGTTTCCCCAAAAGTAGGCGTACGAAACCCGCTGCAGGGTAGCATATACAACACTAAAAGGGGTTTGTTTTGGGGCTTTCGTCCCCGTTTAAGCCCATGTATTTTTTCCCCGGAGGTG